>NC_082395.1:8033733-8295238 GCF_031168955.1 Gadus macrocephalus
ATGCACACTGTCTTTCCCCGTCTGTTATTACTAATTGTTTGCCATTTTTCTAATTGTTTATTAATTGTTTATTAATTGTACTTTTGCTTTTTACTATCTTTTTCAATCTCATGTCACTGTCTACACCAAATAACATACACTCTTTGTCTGAAGGCTGTTAACTCTGCCAATTTGCAAACAAAGAGGATGACTCTTCATTCCATTCACTGTTTGGGTCGGCCTCCACAAGATGAACATTAAGTCATCCAGGCAGCTTTAGCCAACACAGATTTATACTCCAACACACTCTCCCCCCCATTTCTGCTGCCCCGCCCACCTTACAGAGGCCAGCACTCTCCAACGCACATTTTGCTAAATCGTTTCCAAGGCGACAGGGGTAAACTCACTAAACAACACGAAAGCAGACTGATTCCTCAGTGTTTCCAACTGAGCTTGAGGCTGGACAGGAGAGGGTTTTGGGCCGCCGTGAACTAAACTTCATAATTTATGGTCCAATTTCTTAAGTGAAACACTTGGTTCACTATTTTGCAAATCCGACGTGAACACATCATTTAAAACAATCGAGGCAATGGAAAGAACAGCACAAATGGAATAAGGTAGACAAAAGGAAAACATTTATCTTGACAAAACCAGGGGCTGTAATAAAAGCGGTCGATAATCGACCAAGGTTTTAAGGATTTATATACTTTACGAGTTGAATACCTTAATCTCTCATAACAGGAGAGTTGAAAAATGTGCAAAGTTGTCACAAGGGAGAAAGCCTTCATTACTGGACAAATTCTGGATTAGTGGGATTTAGATAGGTCACACAATATGAGCTAAACAAACTACTCGTAAACATTAAGATGACAATTCAGCTCACATCAAAGATATTTTTTACAATTAAACTTTGTATATAATGTCCATGCTTATTTTATAACATTAAATATGCATAAATTGTTTTCTTCTTACAGATTTAAAATTAATAAATGTTTCCTTAATATCAACATGTTAAGATCAAAGTATTATTATACTGATTACAAATGTATCTCTACACATATCAATTATGGGAAATCCTATAGAATAGAGCATAACTAATATCATTTGAGTATAATATGAATTATGTCCCTTCTTGGTTATTTGTCTTTGTGTGTGTGTGTGTGTGTGTGTGTGTGTGTGTGTGTGTGTGTGTGTGTGTGTGTGTGTGTGTGTGTGTGTGTGTGTGTGTGTGTGTGTGTGTGTGTGTGTGTGTGTGTGTGTGCGTGTGTGTACGTGTGTGTGTGAGATAGAGAGATATGTTATCTTTGTTTTTCTATTTCTTCGATGATTTTGTCATCAATGTTAGCAGAAACACTAGTTAATGGTTTGTGAGTTTTAAAATACCATTATTCTGAAAAAAGCAACGGCAACATATTTTTTATTTTTTTATAGGAACCAACAAGAATTAATACATATTGGTTAAGAAATATCTAAAGTGATCAGCAATATAAAGTGAAAATATAAAATCAGTTCCACAACTGCATTCAAATGAGGCATTTGGGACATTTAGGCCTCTGTCTCAAACATCTTCTTCCTTCCATCCATGCCAGACTTGTCTTCGATATTCTTTCGCCAGTCTCCAGTGTGTTTCTCCTGAGAAAAAGATTACAACACAGAATCAGAATGTATTTAACCATTTATTAGGGCTTGTAAGTTCTAATAATCTCAAGGGCTATGTCGTCAGGAGCAAATGCTCCTGGTAGGGTCACCTAAGGTAAACAGGTCTGGGTGAAGATCCAGACACACATATGGCCTGTTGGGCAATGTCCCAATGTCAATGAAATGGTGCTGCACTGGGGACTCAGCACCATAGGCTACTGATGCTAATAGCTATCGATGAGCAAGGAAGGCCGGGGCAGGGGTGATTGCAGAAACAAGGTCAAGAGTGTGGGAAGAGTTTGGAGATACGATTAGTTGGCATCAAAGGAGGTTCAGGAGAGGAAAGAGGGACAGTGGCCAAGCTCAAGGGCAAAGATGGTGGAACGCTGATTTGCCGGGGATATGGTCGGAAGGTTGAAGGAGATGGAAGGAGGTTGAAGCACTTTGAGAATCTCTTGAGTGCCCTCCCTATAGGAGGCTGGGGCAGAGGCTCTTGGGAGGCCGGGAGCTCTTCTGGAAGAAGTCACAGGGGGTGTGGGGAGGCTCCGCAGTGGCCGGGCCACCGCTGTGGAAGAGATCCGCCCGGAGATACCTCTGGAGCTTGTTGGGCTGTCTTGGTGGACACACTTGTACAGACTCACATGCATTTCTGGAACAGTGCCCTTGGATTGGCAAACTAGATTGGTGGTTCTCATCTTCAAGAAGGGGGAAGGGGGGGTTCTAAATGCTCAAATTTATCCTCCTCAAGCACTTCAAGTATCTTGGGATCTTGTTCACGATGGAAGCTCTGTTAAGGATGCTCCCAGGGCACCGGAACATGACCCAAGACATGTTAGAGGGATTGTATCCAGCTGGCCAGAAACAGGGACAACTGGGCTGCCTTAGTTGACCCTTTCCCTAAGTGGAGAGATGGAGTAGCAGCAGCAAGGATGGATGGTTGGAAGGGGATTCATTTAGTGAATTGAATTGAATCTTTTGTATATTAGGACTGCCATGGTAATAGGTAACGGGGTAAATGTCGTGTACGTGTACCCACCTCCTCTTTGACCTCCCTCTTAACCTGTTGGAGGTTACCCCTGAGGTCCATGGACACTTTGTGTTTGGATCCCAGGAGGGCGGCCACCATGGCCTCGGCAGACATCCTCACCCTCCTCAGAGCAGGCTTCTTAAACCTGCCGTTCAGATCCTGCACCACCATCTTCAGGTCATCAATCTGCCCAACAACAATGATTGAGCGAAGACTTTTATCAAAAATAGCATCTTCATAAAAACAGTTTTTTTTTTCAGATTGCTATCATCCTTTAGGGTTTTGCTGTAAAACAATTTGCGGCACTGAAGAGCTCTTATGTGGTTAAATATGCACAAACATACCTCCATCCTTGACTTTGAAACTTTTCCCGCCGCGTCATACCGCTCTTCGTCCACCAGGTCGATCTGATTGTGAAGCTTCTCACAGAGCTCCTAATGAGGGTCGATACTTCTTATATTCAAATTCTTAAATGCACAATTTTCACTTAAATGTTTCAAGAATACCACAAGTTAGAATATAGAATGGTTCCATATTTCCGCCATTATTCAATTTGGCCGCCTTGTCTGGATACATTGACGGTAATATGAGTTATCAACATCCTGTTTGTCAAAGTTACCCTTAAAAAACAAATTACCTGGAGCTCCAGCATAGACTGAGGGAAGTTGAGAGGAGGGCACTTCTCCTCCATGTAACTTATTTTCCTTCTCTCCACCTCGAGGGATTCCTGTTCCAGCATGGACTGGCCAATCTGAAGCAACAAGCTCTGAAAGATCAGAATAAGCATCATGTTTAGCATCAAACAACACATCAAAAGTCAGATATGTTCAAACCACAGATCTCCATATAGTGGTCATTAATGCCTCAGGAAATAACAGTACGGTATAGAAGAAAGTTACACTGGGTTAAGTTGGATGAAATAGTCAATGACGTTTCAGTAAGTAATTATACTGATTATTCCTAATGAATGAGGGGCTAACACATTTAATCAAACTTTATTAAAAGAGACATTTCTGGAAAATAAATGCAACCAAAAGCACTTCACATAATACATGGATAAACAAAACATTGTAAGAGGAGAATAACAATGAAAAGGAAATGATTAATAAGACTAAACAAAATGCTCAATGATCAACTTTCAATTAAAGTGTAAATGAAGAGCTTTCAGTACCATCATGAGCATTATAATGAACGATATTATGTATAAAGCTTAACCCTCTCTCATCTTGTCAAAATAAACCTCTGACAAGATGGAGCGCCACACACACACACACAAACACACACACACACACACACAAAAAAACACACATGCACACACACATATACACAGACACCGTGGCGTAATACTATAGGATCACAGAAGCTTAACATTCTCTGGGATGCGTCTCATATAACCAGTGAGGCAAAGCTTAGGCTGTGTCATTTTCAAAATGATGCATACGTTTAGAGGGGTAAATTAGAATGGAGTTTCACAAACTTCAAACGCAGGTTTAAAAAGTGTAGCAAAAGCCTGTTTTCTGATGAGGGAGATTATGATAAGTGGGTGTTTATTCTTCAATGCATCCATGTTTTAGAGGGGTACTGCACACACCGTTATGTTATTAAAATAATCAGTTATTGTGGTGCCGACTGCTATCAAGATTAATAATCAATACATATAACAGATAGTCATAATTATATGCAGACTAAACACTATGGATGCCAAAGGCCTCTGTTTGTTGAGAAACATAATCAGTTTGTTGAAATCTGCAACCTCACCGCTAGATGACACTCAATTATACAAAGTGGACCTTTATTGTTTTTATATTATACTTTTGACTAGCCTGGTAATATCTAGTGATGTGTTTATTACTGACCTTCAGTTTGCTTTTCCGGCTGCTGGACACCTTCTTCCTACGGAGGAAAACAGAACCAGAGATGAATAAACAATTGTTGTGATGATTTCAATTCCCTTTTTCTAAGTAAGAAATAAAAATGAAAAAGAAGCTGGTAGGGGAAGCTTACTCCGACATCTTGCTCTGAAGAAAGTCCATCAGTGGAGGGGAAGAGATGGTCAATGCCCTCGGATCCAAGCCCTATATTCACATGGAGGCTCAGCACACTGCCCTCCTCCCCTAAACCCTTTTCCTCATGGGCCTGTGGCATCCTGCACCATACCTTTCTAAGGAGGAGACACAAAGACTTTCTATTTTGGAGGGAGTGAGCAGGGCAGCAGTTGTCTGTGTGATGTTTCTTTCTTTGCTGCATTCCAGACAGTGAGGGTCACCATCAGACGGCTGACGCCAGACCGGTGGCAACGAGGGCCTGCGAGGGCTCCCAGTGATGTCCCTCCTCCACCCAATCCCACTGGGAACAACAGCCGGGGGCCCGGGCCCTGCAAAGCACCTCATATGGGATATAGTGTTATTGCGGTCTTAGGGTTTTACAAGCTACAGTACAGACAATGTGCAGCCACTGTGTGAAGATTGCAATTCTATTGTGTGGGATTTTTGTATAACATTATTGTTAAAAGAAATAAAACCTTTACATTGCGTTCGGGAATAGTATGGCTATAATGGACACACATTTTTTCATCTTAAAAAAAATAAACAAACACATGCAGACGTACACACACACACACACACACACACACACACACACACACACACACACACACACACACTCACGCACACAGACACACACACACACAAACACTTCAAATTTATACAATGAATATCATTATTTTGTTTTTGGTCATTTAAAATAAGCAATTACTCACTTGTGGATATTACTTTGTAGGATTTAATTTAACCAATTTTAATATGGAAAAATGCATAAATAAATAGAAAATAATAAATAAAATACAACCTTTTACCCTGTAAATGCTTGTTCTTAAGCAGGATGACCGCTCATATTAGACATGATTGTCGTCTCTGTGTTTTCAGATGGCATTTTTGTTGCAAAGTGTGTTTTCATGCTTTGTTCTATAAATGCAGTTAAAGTAAATGTGATAAAATTCCTTGTTTGGTAAATGTGGAATGTTTGGTAAGATTATATATTTTATGTAATTTATAAGAAGAACAAATATGGCAATTGATTGGCAGTTTGGATGGTGTCTTAATAATAATAAATAATAATACATTTAATTTAGAGGCGCCTTTCAAGACACCCAAGGTCACCTTACAGAGCATATAGTCATCATTCAAAACTATGTAAAACAGACTAGGAATAAAAGGAAAACAGAGGTTAAACATGAATAATAATAATAATTAATAACACTCAAAGACGCCTAAAGTGAAGGGGGGACCTCACTAACCACCATGTAGCACCCACTTGGGTGATGCACGGCAGCCAATCGGTGCCAGAACGCTCACTACACACCAGCTTGAGGTGGAGAGTTAGGGATGAGGTGGAGAGTGAGGGAAAAGAACATTTAAACACTATCGACCATATATAAACACTATCGATCACATTTAAACAATATCGACCACATATAAACACTATCGACCACATTTAAACACTATCGACCATATTTAAACACTATGGACCACATGTAAACCCTATCGACCACATGTAAACACTATCGCCCACATTTAAACACTATCACCCACATTTAAACACTATGGACCACACGTAAACCCTATCGACCACATTTAAACACTAACGCCCACATTTAAACACTATCGCCCACATTTAAACACTATGGACCACATGTAAACCCTATCGACCACATGTAAACCCTATCGACCATATATCGATATATGTTGTAGCTCTTGTCGGTTCCTACCCTGCACTGCCCCCTGTTGGTACAGAAACAGACAGACAGACAGACAGACAGACAGACAGACAGACAGACAGACAGACAGACAGACAGACAGACAGACAGACAGACAGACAGACAGACACGGATATGTTTATTGCCTGTGCAGACCGCAAAACCTTTGTGTTTGCATATACAATTCTAAATGTGTACGTATCTTTCTTTTATTTGAAACCTTAAATAGGCCTATGGTAAATACAATATCCGTTTTCATTATATTGAGCTATTTATTGTTCCCAAATGTAGCCTACTGGGAATTAAAGCTTTTAGGTTTTACGCACACACAGCATGGAATTACCTGCAGACTGATCTTAAACTTCCAAAAATAGAAGTGGAACGATTCTAAAACTAGGGGGGAATGTATGCATGCATAATCCAGGTTATTTGTGTGCAAATGTTTTATTAATGTGACTCAATTAATATGTTAATTTAGGGTTCAACTTTGTTTTGCCGTAATGCTGGCTATGTCTCCGATGTAAAATTGATATTTGATTCTCAATGAGACAAAACATAATTCCAAAACATAATATGATACATATGTTTATGTATTTATAGAATATATGTGGTACACAGGTCTTTCTAGTTGCTAGAATCCGAGAGTGTCTTTCTAGCAATTCTATTTCTAGGTGAGCCCTGCCAGCAGCGGCTCAGTGCTGCCGTCTAGCTACAGTGGACGTTATCACTCCGAAGATGGCGGCGTACAGACGTGCTCAGCAGCTCCTGTTGTTGACGCTCGTTTCATTTTGCATCTTTTGCAACGTTCGAGGTTTTAAAACACAAAATAATGCTATGGCTAACGTCCCCGTGGACCCACCCAACCCTCCCGGAATGAAAGCAGCGCCGAGGGATGTCCCTGTCGCTGCGGCCTCCCAGCCTCGAAGGACGACCGGCTGGAAGCTGGCCGAAGAGGAGGCCTGCCGGGAGGACTTGTCCCGCCTGTGTCCCAAGCACACCTGGACCAACAACCTGGCTGTGCTGGAGTGTCTCCAGGATCGTAAAGAGGTATGCGGGTGGAGTCTCCTTGCTGGATTGTGTCAAGCTGTGGTTACCTTCTCTCCCACTCTCTCTCCCTGGGTGTGTCGCCTGTTTATCATGCCCAAGCTGGACGAGGCATGGTTGGACATGGTCTCTGTGAGAGAACAACAAGTGTAATCTTGTCAATGCGACAGAGAGATCTGTCTCTGGAGCGCAGTAGTACTGTGTATATTAAGGCTGAATGGTTTTGGTGTCTGGTTGTATTGCTATTTAGGATTCAGAGTACATTAGTGAATTGGAAGGATAGTGGTATTATTTAACCGATTGTAGTCGCTAGGTTGAGCACCAGATCGAGTTAAGACGGCTCATGATTATTTGTAGATCACCAAATAATGTAACCCAAGGACAGCCACATTTCTGCTTAGGTCAAGTGACGATCTTGTAAACACTGTAGGCGCAGAGTTCCGGGCAGTCTACCGCGAAGTAACCACTAACCATAGACTGTAACATCTTTGTCCATGTCAGGTGACGAACACGCGGCTTTATATCGTGGACTTATATTACGCCGCATGAACGTCAGCTTCACGCGCTATAAATCTAGAAAATTAACGATTATCTTCTCCCTCGAAATGGTGTCCATCATGGGTCACTATCTGAACAGTGTCTCATCCCTCCACCAAGCAACTCTCTGTTTCCGTGTTTTCCACCAGTCACCACTTCTGCTTACTCTATCAACTTTCTCTTTACCTCCCCTCTCTCTTCCGCTACATTCAAAGGGGTTGGTGCATCACAATATTAACAGTATCCCATTCTGGTGCATTGAGCACATTTTTATCACAATTGAGCCATCATAAGGTCCATGAAGACTTGTTGAGTCCCAGTCTGGACCTGATTCATGAAGTATGTTCTCCTGTGCAGTCTCGCTCTGATCCTACCAGTGTTTGACTCACTAGCCAGAAGTCCAGAATCATGGTGTTTGCCAAGTCAAAACCTTATTCAACCTTCTTGTAGTGTTCCCAGCTCGAGTTTTGGACAGCACCATTGTATCGGGATCATCTGTAATGTTTTGGGCAGGCTAAGACGAGATGAGGGTGCCAGCTCTTCGATTTGTCATAGTGGTCCCATTCATATTTTCAAACAGTGGTCTGTCTGTGATATTATCTGACAAAGCAATGATACAATAAAGATGGCAATTGGTTGCATCATGGCCTTGTAAAACCAAATGGGTGGATGCTGTTTGTTAATTATTTTTTCATGAATACTGTTACTTCAGTGCCACCCATATTTGTGGTTGAGTAGACATTTTAGAGTACTGATAGGTGAGTGTTTTCATGAATAGGTGCTTTGTGTATTTGTCTGCTCAACAAAAAAAGTATGAATGGGAGGGTCTGTCTGCTTTGCGTTTTACTTCTGTAAAAGCACACGTATTTCCTGGGCTAATGCTTGTGTTCTGCTTGTTGGTTGTTGACAACTTGCTAACTCCCACCCTAAAATCCAATCCGCTGTGGAGCCATCATAACAGTTTTTTTTTATTTCCCCAATTCAAACACCATTCAATGAGCGATCAATCCACATTGGTCTTAACATTCCTTTGGGGAATCTTTTTTTTTGAGCGCCTGGCAACAATTCCGGCCATCTATTTCCCTCTGTCTTGGTGGCACTCTCACCACCCCCTTAACAACGCTGCTGACGTGCAGCACTGGCTCCAGGCAGGACCTTAATTGTTGGAATAATTACTTTGCTATGACTCTGTAGCAGCTGTGGCCTGACGAAGAGGTAAATTACATCTATAAATATCATATCGTCCTCTGAAGAAGTGGAGAAGGTGGGGACAGGAAGACCCTTATGCATGCACACATGCATGGACACACATAATGCATCACGTCAACACGCACGCACACAGACACATGCACCCACTCACATGTTGCACATACTGCCTCTTTGCAGAATATTCAAACCAGGGCCATCCTCATCTGAGCTAAAATCATGACTGTGTGAAATCCTGACCTCATCAATAAAGTTTGGAGATGCGTCGCATCCCCCCCCCCCCCCCCCCCCCTTGGGCCCCTTAAGCAATTCAGTCCGTCTGTTTACATTTCTCCATGACGTGGCCCTTGCTGCATCACTTACAATGGCCCTCAAAGGCGCTCAAGGCTGACATCAAACTGATCCATCCTCATCCAAGGATAGCAGCCTCCACTTGATATACAAATGACCGCGTGAAGTAGCCTAGTAGTCTCCCTGCACCTTTTCCTCTGCTTACTTCTTCAGCGGATGATATGGTGTATATATATGGTGGTTTCGCAGCAGTCCGGATTTGAGCGTCAACCAGCGACTGGGACACTCTCCCAGTCGGCCATGTCAGTTTACTTTGACAACCCGTGTTGCGCACCTGTGCTTTCCCGAAGGTCTGAATCATGCCGCTGGTTTGGTGTAATAACAGTGTTTATAGCACAGCAGAGGGAGAACATGTTGAGGCGCTCTCTCTGTCTCTGGCATCAGCTGGTTGATTCATACTCCTCCTCGTCCTTCGCACAGATCAACGCTCTGAACAGAAGAGAAGCAAGCCAGACCGATTTGAGAATATCCTAGAGGGATACGTTCGTAAATATAGTTTGAGAATCACTATGTTAGGCATTAGCTAGGGGATGGGACATTACACAGTTTTGTCTCTGGACTTTGGCCATCACTTTTTTTTTTTTTTTCGATTTTAAATCGTTTTAATTAGATTGGATAGCAGGAGTCTGTGCTATGGTGTTTGGGAGTGGTCGTGCAAATGGTGATGGTTATTTTGCCCTGCTAATGCATGCAAATGAGTACATCTTCCTGCAGAGACCGGATGCCACAGTGTTTTTTTGTGATCTCGAGGGCAGCAGCATCACCATTGCTGCGCCAAGATGCATGCTGTCACATAGCTATTGTCGCCGTATGAGATTCCGAACAGTGTGGGTGTGTCAGTCTAATTTGATAGAATTGCCCTGTGTCTCCCGGAAATCCTTATCAAACTGAGATGTGAGATCTGTCGGCTATATACGACCATGCATGCAGCAGACCTTTCCACAGTCTCTGTCGTGTGACATTTGCCAAAAGTGAATGATTCCACATTGTGCAGTGGGCTTGGTCTTCTTTCAGAGGAGCCCCTTCTAACGGAAGAGCTGCAGCCATACTGCTTATTCAAACTCTCATCAGCCCCAGCCCACTTAGCCACGGCCATGAGATAGGCTTGATCATCCCAAACTGCTCACCGCCTGCTCTATTTCCGCCGGCCTTTCATCCTCACAGAACAATGTAATGCCATAATGAATTAGCTCATACCAGATCATTTTCACGGTCCTCTATTTTGCAAGGACGGTTTTTATCACCTCTAATGTTCGTATATTGCTACTGTATGCGGTTTCATGTCATGTCTCCCAGGGCCATCACTGAATAAGAGGAAGCGTTTGCACCGGTATATATATATCTGTTAGTCTTTCATGAACGCTGACTGCTGAAGTATTTGACCAAAAGACCTGCTTACTTCTGTTTGCAACCAACTGCTGAGGAAGATCTCAGCTAAGAGGGTCCTTCCTGCCTGGGATGAACCTGACCTAGTTTACCTACCATTAAAGCTAAATAAGGCAATATATTTCACAATAATAACAAAAAAATAAAATCTTTATCAAAAAAACGATCTGCTATTTGTGGCTGTTGCATCCCTTTTAATAAGCCTTTCTAATAATTTCATTCAGCCCTAATGAAATGATTGGATGGCCTTCTAGTCTGTCTTCCTACAGTAAAAATACAGGCGATTTTCTGTATCCCAAACCATCTATCTATACATGTGGATGGATTAACAAGATGGGCTAACGATTGCAAAACCTATAAGCGGAGAAATATTGTTTTTAGTATGTTTGGCTCCTATGCAACTACAGCCCTAGCAGATAAAACCTGCTTGTTTTGAGTCTTGGAGACACATAGTATATGACACTTAGTTCTCCACATAATCCTTCTCTGTCATTCTTTCTTGCTTCCCGCCTCTTTCTCTCCCTTCACCTAGCAATGCTCACTCTGTCCCTCTCAAACCCTCCCGAAGTCTTGGTGATTTGTTTTCCTCCGATGGGTGGTTTTAAGTGAAGCATGTTGCGTCATGTCAACCTTTGTCCCTTCCTCCATCCACCAGACCACAGGCCGGATAGACTGAAGACCGCAAGTCAATTGCCGTGACGCCAGCACCTTGGTTACTGCCCTTATCCTTCAGTGTGTTGCACAATTTCTAGTACTTGCGGCTCAACTTTGTTGAGCAAGTGTAACTATTGGTTCGGTCTCTCTGCCAATCTAGTGTGTGTGTGTGTGTGTGTGTGTGTGTGTGTGTGTGTGTGTGTGTGTGTGTGTGTGGACAAACTGAGTCTATGTGAGTCAGCTGTATTCAAACTGCTCCAAATTTGTATTTATTAACTCCCTTACCTCTGTCTCTCTCTCTCTCTCTCTCTCTCTCTCTCTCTCTGTCTTCCTCTGGCTCTCTCCATTCACCCCTCCCGCTCTTACTTGCCTCTCTATCTCTGTTTCACCCTGTCTCTCTACCTACCTGTCTCTCTGCCTCACTTTGTAGGAAATGGAGCTAGCCGCAGACTGTAACCATGTAAGTAACCCCTGCAGGCAACGACAACACATTTCAATGATTTACTTACTCACTTTAGATGCACAGACCCAGCCGGGGTTTCAGTACTGGGTTTTACGACTGAGGTTGAAGGTTTTTCTGAGACAGGTTCATTAACGTGTCCCATTAAATGAGACCTCAACACATGCAAAGAAGCAAACAGAGCCCAAAGCGCTCACACAGAAGCACTCGTTTATATATCTGGCACACAGACCCATATCAGCATCTCTATCTATATATAGATACACACTCGCACTTGCAGCCATAAATCAGAAATTGTTGGACTTGGATAAAGATTGGTTGAGTGGAAGGAAACAGCGCTAGAAGATGACGGGGAAGGATTGGTCTAGAAAGGAGTGTGGGAGGGAGAGGTATGAAATGCACAAGGGGTTAAGGGCCTTTTAATTGGAAACACCAAGGGAGAAGTAGAGGCAAGTCCGGAAAGAGTCCAGAAAAATGCAAAGGGAAAAATCTATGAATGTCTTTAGAGTTTGGATGTAATTGATTTCTTTGAATTTCAACTCTGCCTTCTGTAATAGATGTATCCTTCTGTATGCATTCATCTCTTTCTTTTATCCATCAGCTTCTGTGGAACTACAAACTCAATCTCACCATGGATCCCAAGTTTGAGTCGGTGGCCACGGAGGTGTGCCGGAGCACCCTCTCAGAGGTGTGTGTGTGCGTGTGCGTGCATCACATGGTCCAGGGCTGGCCTCGGCCTTCCAATAGGGCTACAATTAAAAGTCCTAGGTTCGACGACCGTAGTCCTTTGTTTTGTGTGCACAGCTCTTTTCATGTCGACGTTTTGACCTTGCATTCACAATTTGCAATGTGTATGAGCAGGATGTGACAGCTAAGGTAGATGAACCCGTTCCAATATTCTGATGTATGCTAATGACTTTGTAAAATGAAAGATAAACCTGCCAAATAAAAGATAAGGGCCTGACGACATTTTGAAATAAGATAGTTATCCTTCAACAGGGGATGACATGCCAATAAGCCATCTTCAGTAGTTTATTGTACGTTTGTTTTGAGGATAGTTTTGAACTAATATGGAAAATATTATATATCAGTCAAAAAATCGGAGCTCAGTGACGTTGACGTGCGTATTGTGGCCCGCTGTGCGCAGATCAAAGAGTGCAACGAGGAGGAGCGGGGGAAGGGCTTCCTGGTGTCCTGCTTGGTGGATCACCGGACCAACATCAGCGAGTACCAGTGCAACCAGTACATCACTAAGATGACCAGCATCATCTTCAGTGACTACCGCCTCATCTGTGGCTTCATGGACAGGTGCAAAGAGGACATCAACTCCATGCACTGCGGCAGTGTCAATGTAGGACAGAAGGTAAGCCGCGATGGGGGGGAGGGGATGGGGGGGGGGGGGGGGGGGTTGCGCGTGCGTCTGGGAATGTTTGTGTCTATGATTGGATCTGTGTTCGGTCTGTGCAGGTGAGCATACATATTGTGATGGTTTTCTGTGTTTGTATCTCTCACTGTTTAAATGAGTGTCTGTATGTGTGTGATGCTATGATGCACGCTTCAGACATTGTTTATATGTTCACCTTTCCTTTTACTTTTCCTTGTCTATTTCCCGTTTTGTCCTTCAATTTCCCAATCCATGTTCCGTCTTTCCCTCCCCTTTTGCTTCACCCGTCTCCTCTTGCCTCCTACCCAGGACGTCCATTCCCAGGGCAAGGTGATCGGCTGCCTGGAGAAGGCCCTGGTCAGGGAGGCGGAGCAGGAGGTGCAGACCAACCCCATCAAGGAGGACTGTAAGAAGGCCATCATGCGGGTGGCAGAGCTGTCGTCGGACGATTTCCACCTGGACCGCTACCTCTACTTCTCCTGTCGAGACGACCGCGAGCGCTTCTGTGAGAACGTACGCGTCCTCTTTTAGAGTATCGCTGCACCACAGGCGGTGGCCTTACACACTGGCCTGCTGGCTTGTTTTTTATCCGTAGTTAGTTAGGGTGTCTATTTATTTCCTTATCACATTTGTTGTCTTTTTAAAGGCTTTTTGGCAGTGTGTAGAATTTAGTGGCATCGAGCGGAACGGGCTTGGCAGAGATCATCAAAGTATGTTTTAACAAGTGTATAATTCCATGAAATGAGCACCCTTTATATCTACTTAGGGATGTGTCCAACCCCATCTTGCAATGCCTTGTTTCTGCAGCAGCCTAGAATGGAAAAACAGCTCTGCAGAGCTGTTATCTCACTTGTTCGCCATGAACAACAGTTTTACAGAGTGACTAAATGCAATTTATAAATCTATGAAGGAACCTCATCACTTAACACTTCCACTAAGTCTTACCTATCAAATGTATTACAAAACAAAATCCCACTGTGAATAAATTTTGCAATGGCCACTGAATGTACGATTTGCTATCGATGCATGGCATCAACACTGTATCTCGGTTAATGACTAATTATGTTTTAAATATTTGTATCTGATTCGATGCTTCTCTTTTAAGGTCTCGCCTGATGAGCATCTCATCTCTTAAAATAACCCTCTCTCTTCCCATCCTGTTCTCCACAGACCCAGGCCGGCGAAGGGAAAGTCTACAAGTGTCTCTTCAACCATAAGTTTGAGGAGGCTATGTCAGAGAAGGTAGCACAGCGCAAACCTCATTTACAAATGACACACATTTAAGAGCTCCACACAAATCAACGAACAAACACACATTGCTTCTGTACCTGTATTCTTGTGGTGTACTTTCTCACTTAACTGACTCTTGAAATACATACAATTGTGAAGTCAATTATAGGCCTTTCACACCAAAAAGAACCAAGAGCCAGTTCCGGGCTGGTGCTAGGGCCAGTTCAAAACTGGTTCCAGCCTTATCCCAGTTATGAACCAGTTGGTTTCACACCGGCCAGAGCCAGCCATGGAGCCGGCGAGAGCAACGTCATGACGTCACTGCAAACGTCTGCATACATACATCCGCTTTCAAAGATAGCCTTTGTCCGGGTTTCTCCCTCCAACTTGTTCTGGACCTCGGAAGAAGACCAGAATCCAAGGAGACAGGTTGTCTCCTCCACGGTCCACTGCGTTTTCGTCTTCACGTCCATTGTTTACTTCGGTGTTTTTAAAAATGCCAGTCTTCGTTGGTCTTCCTGTTTATGAAGGTAAGGATAACCCCGCCCCCTGACCCTGGCGTAAAGGCAGTTCTCGTTCTAGCCCAGCTCAATCCTGGGGTTGGAGTTGAACCGGTTTTTACAGGCCGGAGCCGGTTCTCTGGCGATGTGAAACCAAAACACTGGCTCTAGCTCCGAACTAGCCCGGAACGGGCTCCGATTTTGCGGCGGTGTGAAAGGCCTATTAGACTCATACTGTGACTAAAACCTGTTATCATGACTAAAACCAGTACCACCTTCTCTGTAGTTTGTTGTTGTGATGCCCTAAGAAATATTGATCATCCTACATGTATTTCTGCCTGCCCGCACCACGACCACCGCCAGTGCCGCGATGCGCTGACCACACGGCAGAAGCTGATCGCCCAGGACTACAGGGTCAGCTACTCGCTGGCCAAGGCCTGCAAGGCGGACCTGAGGAAGCAGCACTGCAACCTGGAGAACAACCTGCCACGGGCCCGCGAGGCTCGCCTCTCCTACCTGCTGCTGTGCCTAGAGTCCGCCGTGCACCGCGGTGAGTGCTGCACACCTGTTGGTTATAGCCATGGTGTGTGTGAGAGATAATGACATGCCTTGGTTGGTGTGTGTGTGTGTCCTGTCTCACGACGGTCTAAACCAAGCCCACGTTCCCTATTAATCAGGCTCAGATACGTGTTGGAGATTTTCGTTTTATCATAGTGCGTGTTGTTGTGTCGGTGCGTGTGCAGGGCGTATGGTGAGCGGAGAGTGCCAGGGAGAGATGCTGGACTACCGGAGGATGCTGATGGAGGACTTCTCCCTAAGCCCCGAGATCGTGCTCCACTGCCGGGGCGAGATCGAGACCCACTGCTCCGGGCTGCATCGCAAAGGGCGCACCCTCCACTGTCTCATGAAGGTGGGCCGGGGAGACCGGAGCGCCACCGTGGAGAACCTCTGCCAGAACGCTGTAAGTATCCCCCCCCCCCCCCACCCACACTTTCACCTCCTCCACCAACAGCCTCTCAAAGCCCAGATTTAACCGAGGATGATAATCACACAGTGGTCCACTGAATGTATTGGAATAGAACCAAAGCGAAGCATAGACCATAGTTATTAGTCACAGCATTTCCACAAGTGTCACTTGAGGGGTGTCTGTGCGGGGGGGATTTTGTTTTCTGGCGTATAAATGTCCTTAAAAATAAGTTATTGACGATTCCAAAGCGATTTTTCACAAGTTTTCTTTGGACCAAAGCAAGAAAATCGTTGAGTTCAAAACAAGCATGTGGTTATCAACAAACATACTGTGTCGAGCAGGGGGAATGTGACTACCAGTGATTGGGATCTAGTCAAACGCAAAGTATCGGAACTGAAGCAGGCCATCGCTC
The DNA here is from genome assembly GCF_031168955.1 of Gadus macrocephalus. NCBI lineage: Eukaryota > Metazoa > Chordata > Actinopteri > Gadiformes > Gadidae > Gadus > Gadus macrocephalus. The sequence continues at coordinate 8,050,263 of NC_082395.1, forward strand.
CCACAGCTCCAGAGCCTGGTGCAGTCCGCCGACCCCGGAGCCGACTACCGCATCGACCGGGCCCTGAACGAGGCGTGTGAGTCGGTCATCCAGACCGCCTGCAAACACATCCGCAGCGGGGACCCTATGTGAGCACACACACCTGCACACATGCACACACCTGCGCACATACACACACCTGCGCACACGACGACGGCTAATGGAGATCCTACAAACACAAAAGAATCTTACGCACGCACACGCACACGCACGCGCGCGCACACACACACACACACACACACACACACACACACACACACACACACACACACACACACACACACACACACACACACACACACACACACACACACACACACACACACACACACACACACACACACACACACACACGGGCTGCCAATATTAGCTTTTATAAATGGGATTGGTAACAGCATCATTATATTAATTAAAATCAGTTAATCCAGTAATTATTATTATATATCATTAGGTTAAGGGGTTGTGGGTTAAGATAGGGTTACCCATAACCCATTTTAATAATGTAAACATTAATACCTTGGTTAACATGAACTCCACCTCCACACAGTACGGGAATGTGACTGTGAATGTTCAAGTAGGCACGTCAGCTGCGACGACAATGGCAGAAAGAAGCAGCTGCTGTATCTTTTTCTGCCATTAGCTCAGACTGGACAAGTTTAGTAATTGCCTCAAGTGTCGCCATGTTTATTGTTTATTAAAATTGGCGTGGTCCCAGACTACAGGGATAGCACATCCCCACTCTTTCCCAGAATGCATTTCATGTGTTAAAGCTTTGTGTGTGTGTGTGTGTGTGTGTGTGTGTGTGTGTGTAGGATTCTGTCGTGTTTGATGGAACACCTCTACACAGAGAAAATGGTGGGTGACTGTGAGCACAGGCTTCTGGAGCTCCAGTACTTCATCTCAAGAGACTGGAAGTAAGTATGATTCTCATCCTTGGTCAACTGCCTCCGCCCTCTCACCACAACCTCTCTGAGGTTCCCCTCTCTCCCCGATCCAACACTTTAGATCTCCTTTCTGCTCCTGCGCTCGGGCTGCTCAGTTTTCCAACCCCTTCTCCCAGCAGACCTGTAAATCCCCCCGTCTATCTCCTTCTCTCCTATTCTCACCTTTGTTCTTCCTTATCCCCCGCCCTCGACCTACGCCCGCTTAATTCCATTTGCTCCGTTCCCCCCCCCCCCCCGTTCCAGAGAGCTGCATCTTATTAACGCAGTACGTCTTGTCAGTTTCACTGCTGCTGTACTCGCTGAGCAACACTAGGGAATTCAACCCTCTAACTCTTGGTAGGCAGGCTTTGGGATCAGCACATATAATGTTCATATAATGCTATAATGAAGTGTGTTCATTATATTATTGTTACTGATCGTATAATGCCTAATAATAATAATAATAGAATAATAATAGATTTTGTGTGTGAAATCATAAAATGTACAATTTTCTTTTATAAATAATGGGTGTATTAAGAAATGATTGTCATGTTAAAAGTGAAATGTATTCAAACTAAACGTGTTAATAAGAAGTCTTCCACTAGTTCTGTAGTTGTAGAAGTGCTCATCGGGTTACCCGCCTCCCGCCCTGTTTTTGTCAGACTGGACCCCATCCTGTATTTGAAGTGCGAGGGGGATGCGGCTCGCCTGTGCCACACGCGCGGCTGGAACGAGACCAGCGAGCTGATGCCCCCCGGCGCCGTCTTCTCCTGCCTCTACCGCCACGCCTACCGCACCGAGGAGCAAGGCAGACGGGTGAGACGCACGAGCACGGCCCCGGCCGGGCGGAGAACAGTCTCCCGGACGAGCTCTCGCCATCAACTTGCAGGCTAGCCGCCGCTAACAATAATAATGCGATTTGTGTGTAGAAATAATGGAGGAATATCTTGAGTCGTTGAAGGCTAGGGTCGACTGTACGGAGGAACCAGCTAGAGTACGATAGAATTTGAAAGTATCCAACAGCAAAAAACCTCCCTCCAATCCAGGTCTTCCTCCAAAGCCACTCCACCAGAAAACATTACTAGCTTAGGCCATCCAATCAACTCATTTGTGAATTAATTGATTGGATTCAAGTTTATTAATCAAGTATAAATATTAGATATTCCTGCAAATGGCATCAGCCAAAGAATCATTTGAGTTCCGTTGGGAATGGGCCCATCTTGGATCCATTCAGGGTTTTAAATGCTAGCTGGGTAACTGCTCAGCTTCACTGGAGCCATCAGCACCACTTCTAATAAGCCTTCCCGTCAACCTTTTCATTTGGCTGGAAAATGGTGCCTTGATAATTAATGGAAAGTGCTCCACAGCAACCGGACACGTCCGATGGCTCCGTCCATGGAACACCATCGCAGAGCTTCAATTCCCTGACGATGAACGCTAACATCAAGTCGCCAGTCTCGCCACTTACAACTGTCGTTCATAAATGATGACATTCTTTGTACAATGATTACAAAGACACCACTTTTGACGTCAGTCACCCTGCTAACTGCTTTTAACCGCTAGACACCCACTGAAAAGGCCTAGAATATTCTCTATACATCTTTATTTACACTGAAAATATTGTCAATATAGGCAATATCTAGTGGGATCTCCTTGGAACCCTGTACATTAATGACCTTTAATATTTTCTTCTATTATTTGACAGCTTGGTCCAGAAAACTATGTAAGTGTGTTTTTCTAGAAGCTATGACCATATTAATCACCGTATTGGGATGATGTGGAAGGTGTTTGATGATGGCGGTGATCTTTTCGAATGCTAAATCATCATGATGAGATGAGAATGTCAACAAGATAACTGTTGCGATGCTGAGGCCGACAATGTTGCGCTGACGATGTTTGGATAATTATAATCTTGGGGCTTTGCCTGTCAGACTGTGACTGGCCCTCATGGAGAGGTCCTTGCTAATTCCAATGAAGCCATCTGTCTGCTTGCCTGCATCCAGAGACACTTTGCGTCCAAGATCAACGCACACACAAACTTTCACTTCAAAGGATACCACACTTAATTGATGATAAATGCATTGTGGGTGGAAAGTATTTAAATCACAAGAAGAAATTCGATTTCTAAAGGCTTTGAGTTGCGGACAAGGTGCAAATTGAATTGGCTATAGTAACAGTAATTACCCCCGTCAAAGAAAAAAATCCCTGGAGAACTGGATGGTGTATTATGGTTATGTCCCCTGTGTGTCTGCGTGTGTTGTTTGTGGGCATTAATGTAAACCTTCCCTTTTTTTTAAATTTCCTCCACCTTTGGGAATTCGTGCCCAATAACACTTTGGATATAATTTTTTTTAATTATGACCGCCGTGTTTATTTGAATCAGCAAGTTTAAATCAGACGTGTTCAAATTTCAATTTAATTCAATGGAATCCTGTACATTTTTATTACACAAAGGTTCTAGCATTAATGTGCCATAACGTACGTGCGACTGCACACACAGCTCTCTAGGGACTGCAAGGTGGAGGTGCAGCGGATTCTCCACCAGAGGGCGCTGGACGTGAAGCTGGAGCCGGAGCTCCAGAGGCGCTGCATGACGGACCTGGGGAAGTGGTGCAGTGAGAAGACCGACACCGGGCAGGTGCTGTTGCCAGGGTTTATTACCTGTTGAATACTATCGTTTTGGCATTTTAGCTTGCGTAAGACGCTGCCATCAGTAGCGGTACTCTACTTACTTTACCATTGCTAAGACCATATATTTAATCAGCGTATCGCCTGGGTCACACAGTATGGTCATACAGTATGAATAGAATTGAAACCAAACAGATCAAGATTAAACGCACGGGTCTGAAGTTTCTCTTATCAGCTGGGAGCGCCTCTTGAGACTGAAAGCTGCTCTTAAAAGGATGGAGGATGGTTGGGGAACAGTGATGCCAGTAACGCGTTACTTAGTAAATAAAAAATAAAAACGAAATGTAACTAATAATGTAACTTGTAATCTAACTTAGTTACTTTTAAAATCAAGTAATCAGTAAAGTAACTAAGTTACCATTTTAAGGAGTAACTAGTAATCAGTAATCTGATTACTTTTTCGAGGTAACTGTGGCAACACAGTTGGGGATGGATGTTTCTTGCCGTTTGTTTTTAATCATCTCTAACTCGTTTCTCTCCCTCTCCCCCCCCTCTCGCTCTATAGGAGCTGGAGTGTCTCCAGGACCACCTGGAGGATCTGATGCCTGCCTGCAGGGAGGTGGTGGGCAACCTGACCGAGCTAGAATCCGAGGTACTGGCTCACCTGGATCTTAGTCTGACCTCCCCTTAAACTGGACCCACTGTGGCCGTCAGTCTCGCAGCCCTCTGCGTCCGCTGATGTGGCGCTGGTGTTGTTTGAAGACGACGAGTGTCAACCAGAAGGCTGTTCTGAAAGAAAGATGGATCCCCAAAGGCTGACCTGTATTTTGTGTTTGCAGGACATCCAGATTGATGCTCTGTTAATCAGAGCCTGTGAGCCTATCATCCAAGCCCACTGTCATGTGAGCGCGCGCGCGCACGCACGCACACACACACACACACACACACACACACACACACACACACACACACACACACACACACACACACACACACACACACACACACACACACACACACACACACACACACACACACACACACACACACACCCCAAATACAATGTGGTCACATATATTATTGATCTATAAGTTAGCTCCTTGACCTGTGTGTGAGTGTGTGTGTGTGTGTGTGTGTATCTCCAGGATGTTGCTGATAACCAGGTTGATACTGGCGACCTGATGGAGTGTCTGGTCCAGAATAAACACCAAAAGGAAATGAACGAAAAGTGTGCCGTGGGCGTCACCCACTTCCAATTGGTCAGTATCCCCTACCCCCTGGAAATCTCCAACCCCCCCTTCTTCCTTCTCTCCCCCACTCCTGCTGCCTCTGCCTCCTCTGTCACGTCCTTTCCCTCCGGCCCTCTAGTTCTCGCTCTGTCGTTTCATCTCTTCCCTCACCGTATCTCTTTATATGTCCCCCGCCTCCCGCCATCGTCACCTCCCTGTCTGTGTTCCTCCTCCACGTTCACTCCTCTCTCCGTCTGCTTCTCTGACCCACAGGTGCAGATGAAAGACTTTCACTTCTCCTACAAGTTCAAGATGGCCTGCAAAGAGGATGTCCTCAAGCTGTGCCCCAACATCAAGAAGAAGTGAGTGGTCCTCTCGGTCGAAAGGCACTTTGACCGCCCAGGTGGCACAACTCTAGGCAGGGCCGTTGCTACAATTCCTGGGCCCCTAGACAAGATTTACTGATGGGCCCCCCTGCGCTGAATTGCTGACGGGGGGAGGTGTAAGGAGCAATTGTTGTCCGGGGAGAACAATTGTTGACGGACGGGGGGGGGGGACGGGGGGGACGGGGGGGGGGGGTACTATGGTAGTACTATGGGCTGGTGATAAAATAATGATTTAAAATTTTTTAATGATTTTTTTTTTTTGTGGGCCCCCTGAATCGTCATCACCTTTCACCCCTTATCGACAGCCCTGACTCTAGGTCCCAGCGGCAGCATTTCCATCCAGGCACTTGGGTTGCCACCATCTCTTATCCGTTATCTTCCTCACACACTTGGCTCTGTTGGTCCACTTTTCCCTGAGTGTGCAAATCTGGCTCTCTACATAGTGCACTACTTGATAGCCATAGCGCCGTGGATATTAAGTCTACAATTGAGGCCAGGTTCTTTATGCAAATGAGCGCTCGCAGGGTAACATCGAAGGAGTGTGACACGACTCGTCGTGACATGTATTAGTCTGAGACTAACCAAAACATGTCACGCCGTTGGATTACTGATGGATCACCGTCCCTCAATTACTGCCTGAATTCCCTCTACACTTATTCCCTAAATAGTGACATATGAAGGGTTGACTATAGCCAATCATGCACCAATGTTCCCACCGGTTGAATCCCTGAATTCACTGGGTTCTCTCTCTCTCTATCTCTATCTCCCTCCTCAAATTATTGCAGCTGTAAATATAAACCTGTGCACTAATCTAGTATTTCATTTATAGTTAATTAACTTAATGACATTTATTTAAATTGACCTAAATACATCACAAAAGCAGTCACACCAGCTTTGTATTCATGAATAATTGACTGAATTAAAAAGTGAATAAGGGAGCCAATCAATCACCAATGAGCCGATTCCAAAATGGCAGTTGTCTGTGTCCCCCCCCCCCCCCAGGGTGGACGTGGTCATCTGCCTGAGCACCACGGTGAAGAACGACACCCTGCAGGAGGCCAAAGAGCAGCGCGTCGCCCTCAAGTGTCGCAAGCAGCTCCGCGTGGAGGAGCTGGAGATGGTAAAGACCCCTTCCTGTCTCCAAAGCCTTGGGTTGAACGCAGCACCATCATGGGAAGTCACGGCGGCGTCAGACAGTCCCTCCAGAAAAATGCGGTGTTTTTTTGTGATTGTTGCAGCCAAAAATCCTTGATTATGTGGCACGTTTTCTTAAAATATCCAATGAAATATGCGTCATATTTATGCGATTTTATGCAATGAAATTGCGGGGAACTTGCAAAAATTGCGGGAACTTGCGAAAGAATGCGGGAACTTGCGAAAATGCAGCTTTTCGATGACGTTCACGTCGCGTAATTACATCACTTCATAACGTTCCAATGACAACAGGGGGAAATGGCTGCTCTTGTGTGAAGTAAACGCAACGTTTTTCAACTTTCTACTAAGATAGATGTACTTTTTTGCAACAAAATTGCGGGGATTATGAAACGTTTGGCTAGACTCGGATCACTGAACAAGTCTGTTCGGTTTGTTCAGCTGTGTGGGAAACTTTCGGACCCGCGCGATCAGTTTTTGGTCACATACAACATGCAAAGTCTGAGAGTGTTGGCGTCTGAGAAATAGAGCCTCTGATTTGTTGTATGCTGCTAGCACACAACCAGTGAATCAGAGCAGTGTATGGGAGGGGAGAACTAGCGCCCAAGAGTAGCGCCTGTATTTCGCGCAAGGGCTGAACGTACACGATACTGTTGGCACTAGGCTTCATTGTATGTTTCATTGCAACTTTTATGCCGAATGGGTCAGACGAGATGCAACGCAGTGGTAGGATAAAGGCTGTTGGTTTGAGTCTGGGCGGTGTCCGATATGTGCCCCTTTAGTTACATTGCAGTATTGTACAGTGCACCATCTTTCGTGTTTTTACATGTGTACGTTTTTTCTCATGAAAGCGTGTTGCATCCGGGTACCTCGTCTGTGCAATGCATTTCCAGTATATACAAAGGCTTATTCATTAACTATTTGTAAAGTAAAGAAGGTTATATAATTAGTCTTTTGGCCTGGTGGATTTATTAAGAAGCCGCCCAAAATGGTAAAGGACTAAACTTGGCAAGCTAATCGTGCCCTCTGCTTCTTTAACCTCCTCCCTGGCTTATTGCCTCTCCTCAGTCTGAAGACATTCGTCTGGAGCCTGAGTTGTACGACTCCTGTAAGAATGACATCAGCCATCTCTGCTCCAATGTGGCCTTCGGGAACGCCCAGGTACCAACACCTCCAACACCAACACCAACACCACCAACACCACCAACACCTCCAACACCAACACCACCACCAACACCACACCACCAACACCACCACCAACACCACCAGCAGCAGCGGGTAGCCGCTCAGAGCCTTCGTTATACCAAGCATACAGGCCTACAACATATGAAGTCAATATGAGATAAATGCATAAATACATAAATAAATAGATATGCTATGACATAATACTGAAACATATATCTTCAGCACTCCCTGTGCGATAACTACGCCTATTCATTTGAATATAATGGTGGAAATGAGAAGAGCTTGGAAATAAGTGTAGAACAATTAAATAAAAGTAACCCGAAGAAAGACTGTTCAATCAAGTGACTGTAATTTATGAAATATTAGCTCCTGTAGTCTGTCAAGTTTAAAGAAATGGCTGAATTGCAGAGTAAGGCACATTGTTGCTTCTTTCCAATGCTGGTGGAACAGTCTACAATCAATCCCCTAGACAGAGTGGATTTCAGACAGGAAAAACCAGAAGTGACACCTGAGACTTGTCCTCGTTCCAACCGGTTTAATCCTCTCTCTCTCTCTCGCTCTCTCTGATAACGTCAATGATCATTCAGCTGTAAATATAAACCTGTGCCCTAATCTTGTATAACATTTTTTGTTCATTTACTTAATGACATTTATTTACTGCACAAAAGCAGTCTCTGTCAACTGAATCATCCATAATGACATTTGAAGGTCACACCAGCTCTCCATTCATGTCTGACATACATACTTTGTGTGTCATTGTATTCTTGTAGTATTGATGGAGCCTGTTCCTCTTCTCTCTCTCTCTCTCTCTCCTCTCTCTCTCTCTCTCTCTCTCTCTCTCTCTCTCTCTTCTCTCTCTCTCTCTCTCTCTCTCTCTCTCTCTCTCTCTCTCTCTCTCTCTCTCTCTCTCTCACTCACTCACTCACTCACTCACTCACTCACTCACTCACTCACTCACTCACTCACTCACTCACCTCACTCACTCACTCACTCACTCACTCACTCACTCACTCACTCACTCACTCACTCACTCACTCACTCACTCATCACTCGCTCCCCTCAGATGATTGAGTGTCTGAAGGAGAACAAGAAGCAGCTGACGCCTCGGTGCCACCAGCGGGTCTTCCGGCTGCAGGAGGTGGAGATGAGCGACCCCGAGCTCGACTACCAACTCATGAGGGTGTGCAAGCAGATGATCAAGGTAAGGGCGGAGGTGGTTGGGGGGGGGGGGGGGGGGGGGGGGGGGGGGCGCGCGCTCCGGCAGGGAGGGATTATCGATGACCCCCCTTGTAGGAATAACTTAACATGATGGCTTTGATCGAGGAATACGGCAGTAGCGGTGAAGGAGGGGGAAAGCTGGAGATGAAAGGGGACTGGGACTTGATGACACTGTGGGGTGGTTTTTAACCTGGCTGCTGCGTGCACCTCGGACTCCTTTTCCGGATGCTTGCTTTAATATTGAGACATTTGATCGCCGTGTGAACCCCGCCCCTCTCCCCCTCCCCCACTCTTCCCAGTCAACATCAAACTCCATGTTAGACTCATTATAAACGCACGTCACTGTTGCTCACGATGGATATTGCCCTTTTAATGAATGTGTTGCCCTTCGTTTTTCATTTATTTATTTAAAACATTTTTTATGTGTTCTTATTTGGAATTTATTTCTATATTTAGAGACATCCTCTCTCCCTGTCTCGCTCTCTGTGACTCTATATCTCTGTTTCCCTTCATGTCTCTGTGCAGAGGTTCTGTACGGAGGCGGATGCCAGGAATGTTCTCCAGTGTCTGAAGCAGAATAAGAACAGCGAGCTGATGGACCCCAAGTGTAAACAGATGATCACCAAGAGACAGATCACCCAGAACACAGGTACATAGAGAACACAGCCACCACCTAGAGACAGAACACACAGAACACAGCCATCACCTAGAGACGGAACACACAGAACACAGGTACATAGAGAACACAGCCACCACCTAGAGACAGATCACAGAGAACACAGCCATCACCTAGAGACGGAACACACAGAACACACCCACCACCTAGAGACAGAACACAAGCACTACCTAGAGACAGAACACACAGAACACAGCCATCACCTCTAGACAGAACACACAGAACACAACCATCACCTAGAGACAGAACACACCCATCACCTAGAGGCAGAACACACAGAACACAGCCATCACCTCTAGACAGAACACACAGAACACAGCCACCCACCTAGAGGCAGAACACACAGAACACAGCCACCCACCTAGAGGCAGAACACACAGAACACAGCCACCCACCTAGAGGCAGAACACACAGAACACAGGTACATAGAGAACACAGATACCACCTAGAGACAGAACACACAGAACACAACCTTCCCCTAGAGACAGATCACACAGAACACACCCATCACCTAGAGACAGATCACCTAGAACACAACCATCACCTAGAGACAGATCACCTAGAACCCAACCATCACCTAGAGACAGATCACCTAGAACACAACCATCACCTAGAGACAGATCACCTAGAACACAACCATCACCTAGAGACAGAACACCTAGAACACAACCATCACCTAGAGACAGATCACCTAGAACACAACCATCACCTAGAGACAGATCACCTAGAACACAACCACCTAGAGACAGATCACCTAGAACACAACCATCACCTAGAGACAGAACACACAGAACACAGTTCTGGTGGTACCGGTGGTATAATCACAACATTACACAGGCGTGTGCTTTTGCCTCATTATTGGCACAATGTGATTAGCAAGCAGGCCTAGCTGAAATGTGTCCTCTTGTGTTATTAAATCACGGTGGAGTGTTCCTATGGTATTTGAGGGTGAAGATATCTTTGGTAATGGTTTTTGAATTGCAAAAACATACAACTTTTTAGACAAACCTTTTTATTAATTATTTCTTGTTATTTTTCACCAACCAGGCATTTGTTGCCTGACATAACCATCAGGCGTATTGAAGGAAAGCAATTCTATTTTTGAAAAATATGTAAGCCTGACTGACCTTCACGAAGCAAATATAAACAATAGGGAGTTCATGCTCAGTTCAGAGTGTGGTTGGCCTACTTTGAAAGCAGAGACCACTGACCTAGACCTTAACACACTCATACCACTAAAAATAAAACCTTGAGCGAAAATCGCACGTGTCCAAGAAGAGCATCCAAACAGAGAGTGAACACAGAGGAAATTACCTAGAAAATTGCTCTGGATTAGAGAGAACTCCTCTGAAATCCCAGCCTGCTGCTCCCCCCTCCCCGCAGACTACCGGCTGAACCCGGTGCTGCGGAAGGCGTGCCGCGCCGACATCCCCAAGTTCTGCCAGCCGGTGCTGAACAAGGCCAGCGACGACACGGAGCTGGAGGGACGGGTCATCAGCTGCCTCAAGCTGAAGTACGCCGACCAGGTTGGTCCAATCCCCACTGCATACTTAATTTAAAGTGAGAACCAGGCCTCACTCTCTTTCCGGGAAAGTCCAAGGGTAGTGGTTGGGGGGGGGGGGGGGAGGATAACCGAACGGTATGTGCAGCTTGGGATTGCTCTGCGAACTCCATGCTAATATTGGTATGACCCGTTAGTAGCTAGTGTCTTTACTGTGTAGCTGTTTGTAGGATAGAGCCTTCATATTGGGTATCTGGTTCAACCAGCGTACATCAAGATTTAGGTGTGTGTTTCTGCTTTGCTTTGCTAATGCTACACATCTCTCGTGTGTGTGTGTGTGTGTGTGTGTGTGTGTGTGTGTGTGTGTGTGTGTGTGTGTGTGTGTGTGTGTGTGTGTGTGTGTGTGTGTGTGTGTGTGTGTGTGTGTGTGTGTGTGTGTGTGTGTGTGTCCAGAGGCTGTCTCCTGACTGTGAGGACCAGATCAGAGTGATTCTCCAGGAGTCTGCCCTCGACTACAGACTGGACCCACAGCTCCAGATGCATTGCACAGACGAGGTACACGGACGCAACACGCTTTCATGAGGAAAAAACGTACACATGTTAAAACACAAAAGATGGTGCACTGTACAAAATTATAAATAATTAAACTATCACAGACTACGATAATACACACATTAACACAAAATACCCATATTAGTGTACTGTGCCTTAATATACAGAAAATAGGAGGCCCCGATAATGGGAATGTGTATGCGGACATACACATATGTTGGTGATTAATTCTTTTTGAAAAATCTGTTAAACCATTTTAACAGATGGTCCCTTTGCCTGCATATGGGTACTCTCGTGGATAATGTTAATTATGTTAAATCTGTGTGCTAGTGCCAACAGTGTTATTTGATTAAAATCTAAAGGTAGATTGAATTAAAGGAAAATGATATTTGAGGGGCTAGAGGAGCATGGGGTTGGTCATATGGTGGGTGGTGGGGATCAGTGTTTAATGGCGATGCTTAGTGATCCTAATTGTCGTTTTGTATTATGAAGCTGGTGATCTGTACATTATTGTGTGAAGACTTGATAATTCTTTGTTTAATGGCATACAATTCATTCCCGTACATATCGATTATTAATATTTAGATAAATATTACAGGATGAGTTACAGCTATACTTAAGATTGCAGTATGGGTTTCAGGTCGTAAACCAAAAAGTGGTATTGAGCGATCCCTAGTGAATCCACCAGCTCCATGTCTCTGCCATCCCCTCCTCCGTCTAGATCTCCAGGCTGTGTGCCGAGGAGGCGGCGGCCCAGGAGCAGACGGGGCAGGTGGAGGAATGTCTCAAGGTGAACCTGCTGAAGATCAGACAGGACGCCTGCAAGAAGGTACGTCACCGCACACACACACACGCACACACTCTACACACACACACGCACGCACGCACGCACGCACGCACGCGCGCGCGCACACACACACCGGAATCTATTCTCTGGAGAGTAATCTAAATTCTTTGGGTGTAGGAGAGTTGAGATTGTAATGGACATGTCCTGCTCATAGATCAAAAAAATAAGTCCTATTCCTTTGCAGGGATCTTTTTATTTATTGATTGCGCATTATTGCCCCAAAGATTACATGCAGCTGCAGAGCTCCTGCCCACTAGTGGTCCAATTTAAACTATGTTGTTCGCATTGGTCTCCTTAGATCCAAAATTATCGGTAAATAAGTTCTAGGTTGAAAAATCCTGCATTTGCAAGTACTTTCTTGCACCTTACAGGCCAACGCAGGCCACCGTAGCTTCTCCTACGTCGTTGGAAGGTGAGGGGTGAGGGAGGAGGTATCAGGTGGTCGCAATCAGCTAGTGGACACTAAATCATACCACCGGTAACCTTCAGCGAAAACCTGTGCGGTAATTCAATGTATGGCGAGTTCCTATCGGCAGAAATAAATGTATCAGAAAATCATTTCTAAAGAAATCCTTAACCGACTAGTATTTTGGTGCCGACAGGAAAGTGCAGTAACAACTAGTCCACTCATCGTGAACATCCCTAACGGCAACAACAACAACAACAATGGTCAAATAGAGCTATCCACCATATGTACCTTGACGACACAAAAACAATTAGCGCAAGCCACTAGTCATGGAAGAATATTAAAATTTCCAATCAAGTCGATAAAAACAAAATCATATTATCAATGAAGGCAATTCATAACTAATCAATGTTGGTTATTATGATATGAGCAGAATAAAAAGCTTGGGGTCCTCCCGTTATTGAAAAATAATGTAGGAGGGGGGGGAGGGGGGCGGGGCTAGTGCTGCTGCTGAGGCTGAGCTAAAGAGCGGCTTATTCCTCTCATTGTAGGACGATTGTAAGCGTTGGCTGCTGCTAATCAGGTCTATATTGAAAAAAAGAGGGGTTAAGCCCCAATGAGGTTCAATTTGTATGAATAAAAGTCCAACAAAAAATGGGATCAAAATAAATGCATATCAATTAAATAAATGTGTGTGTGTGTTTGCTTGCTTTCTGTCTCCGTTCCCAGGAGGTGCTGAACATCCTGAAGGAGAGCAAGGCGGACATCTTCGTGGACCCGGTGCTGCACACGGCGTGCGCCCTGGACCTCAAGCACCACTGTGCGGCCATCACCCCGGGCCGCGGACGACGTCAGTGACCACACACACACACACACACACACTTACACGTAGCACAGTGACCCCCCCCGGTACCAAACCACAGATGTTTGTCTTATGAACTCCATACAATGCATTCAGCATCATTGTCAAAATATTGTAGTCGTCGTTAATATTGTAGTGGTCGTTGTTAATATTCAGGTTTAAAGGTAACATATTACACCACCAGAAGTGAGCCGTTTTGAAAATCGACCTCTTCTGACATCACAAGTGGGCGTGTCCACCTGGATGTATGCTGGATAGATCAGCCTACCCATTGGACAGTCGCAAACGTTGCTCATCTATCGGTCGTACCTCTAGGTGAACACGCCCACTTGTGATGTCAGAAGAGGCAGATTTTCTAAACGGCTTGTAATGGCTGATCAAACTCACAGCTGGTGGTATAACATGTCACCTTTTAAAGTGGATAAGTCACTTTAAATCCCACGATGAACTTCTGTAATATCACAGTACGGTCCTCATCAGAATCGCTGATGAGGACCGTACTGCGCTTTCTGATTCAGTATCGGGGCCCTTCTGGACACTATGAAAAAACACTCGGGCTGCTTGTTATAACAACACTGTGTAAGAACAGTTGAAAACCTCAAGGGTTTAGAGGACAGGATCCCTGGGCCGTTTAGTTTCGCTATGGGCTAGGTGCTCTTCTTGAGAACTGAAAGCTGCTATCAAAAGTTGGGAGGAAGGTTGGGGCGGGTGTTGGTTGCAGTTTGTTTTTGAATCATCTCAGCTTGGATTCTCTCCATCTCTTGTCCATCGTTCTCGCCCCGTCGCCCTCCTCTCGGTCTTCCACTTGTTTGATATTTTTCGCTTTTTGCCCTGCCTTGTTCTCGTTCACTATATCTCGATCCGCCACCGTACCGCCCTCGTCTTTCCCATCTGTTTCTCTGACATTTCTCTCTCCCTCTGTCTCGGTCTCTCTCTCCCCCTTTCTCGTCTCTCTCCCCCTTTCTCATCTCTCTCTCCCCCTTTCTCATCTCTCTCTCCCCCTTTCTCGGCCTCTCTCCCCCTTTCTCGGCCTCTCTCTCTCTCTCTCTCTCTCTCTCTCTCTCTCTCTCTCGATCTCTCTCTCTCTCTCGATCTCTCGATCTCTCGATCTCTCGATCTCTCTCTCTCGATCTCTCTCGATCTCTCGATCTCTCTCTCTCGATCTCTCTCGATCTCTCTCTCTCTTCTCGATCTCTCTCTCTCTTCTCGATCTCTATTTCCCGCTGTCTCTGTCTCTTTGGTTTCCTCTCATCTGTGCTCTCTCCGTCCCTCTGTTCAGAGATGAGTTGTCTAATGGAGGCGCTGCAGGACAAGAGGGTTCGATTGCAGCCCGAGTGCAAGAAGAGGCTGCAGGACCGCATCGACATGTGGAGCTATGCTGCAAAGGTAACGAATGATAACAATCCCATAACAAACATTGCAGTGTCATGGGCGGATCTCGACTTTATTTTTATCAGTAGCATTATTTTATTTGTTTGTACTTTATGGCCAAGTCCTCTACGGCGAAATACAACTTTTGTCTGCTGGTTATTGTGGCCAACTAAGTTTAGATCTCACTCTGTGTTACGACCCTCCAGTCTAGTGGATAGAGGGGCTAAAATAAAGCAAACTCAAACACTAAAAGAGACTTGGATTTCACATGTTAACTAAAGGATTTATTGAAAAATGAATATCAATTCCAAAATAAGTTATACGTCAGGGTGAGCCTGGGCCAATATAACAAACATAAAGAACATGCCTTTAACAAAAATAGTCCTTCTAAATAAAACAAAAATACAAAGGGTGAGCTTATACTCCTAACCTTGTCAAAAAACAGGAGAAAATGGACAGCAAACAAAAGGCCACTCACCCCTGCCAGCAGCTAGGAAATGTGTTTGATTGACCACAGTGGCAACAAACGGCACTAAACAAAGCTAATGGTGCTTTTTTTTTCATGTATCTTGATTAATGAGAAGCCATTATGTACCCTATGTCTGTCTGTCTGTCCCCCAGGTGGCGCCAGCAGAGGGTTTCTCTGACCTGGCCATGCAGGTGATGACGTCACCCTCAAAGAACTACATCCTGTTCATGATCGCAGCTAGCGTGTGCGTTCTCTTCCTGGTAGGTCTGCTCTGCGGCCGCATCACCAAGCGTGTCACGCGAGAACTCAAGGACAGGTAGACGGGGGCGTTGGAGTGTCGCTTCCACTCTCCCAGAACCGCCTCTGATTTTCCCCCCCTCTATGCCACTGACCCCGCCTCCCGCGCCACCTGTAAGACCAGCCCCGCCCACCATCTTCTTCGTCCTCCAATCACATTGCCCCCCCATCTTCTCTCCAGGGTCTTTTTTGACTAGCCAATCAGCACAGTGCCAACGCCCTCAACTGGAGCTCATTCTGGGTACATGGGATCTCTTTGTGTTTCCTGTTCCTCTGCTCTGGGTTCTCTGGCACTCTCACTCTCTCGATCATCGTCCCGTCCCGTCCCGTCCCGTCCCTCTCTTGTTTTAACTGCCCAAAGCTTAAGAGGACTAGAAACTGCTGTCTGCTGCTCAACACAGTTAGGTGGGAGTCCTCACTACAATCTACCCGCACCTTTTTTGTTTCTGCATTTCAGGGGTTAATGGTCGGTTTTCCTGAGCCAACGGGCCAATGGAATGGTTTTCTTCTTTTCCCAGTGACTGAGGGCTCGCATATTCCTTCACGGCAGTTTCAAACCCTATGAAGAATGCCTTTGGGCCAGTTGTGAGACAGTTTGCTTGCTTTTAGGATTCTGCCCGTTCCTATACTTTATACGAATTCTACGGAGCACCCAGTCTCGCCCTCTAGCGGCGTCTAGAACCGTCTTTAAGATAAGATCAGAATGATAGAAGCGGTATGTGATATCCGTCCCGCTGCCAGCTGAAGTCGGCAGAACCAGAATGTGCTGTAAAAGTCCATGTTGAATCATTGCACTTTTATTTTATTTTATTTTTTCTCAAAACCTTATTTATTATTTGTGCCCGATTTTTTATTTTTTTTGTTGGTGATCAAGAAAAACTTTTTTAAGTATGGGAATTTTCCCTCATGGCTGAACGTCATATGAACTGAAATGTTTGGCTTTTGTTGTGAAAGGGGAATATTTGTGTTCGGGTTACAAGGCATATCAGCTGGAAATGCAAATCTGATCGGTAAAATCAAGAAGTTCACTCAAAAATATTAAGCTTTTCCTCAATTCACTGTCCACCCTTTAACTGCAATTGTTTAACACAAACAGCAGATCTGTTTGAATTAAAACTTCCATTCAGTTAGCAAACACATTTTCTCACATATCCGGTCATCTTCTACGTTGTATTGGAGTGAAGAAATTATAAATAGATAGATAATGCCTCGTATCCAGCGGCAACACAAGCATTCACCAACAGCTTTGTTTTTTGTTATTTCGACGGTGGCCTGTTGTCAACCAGTCTCTGATTAAAAATGACGTTAAATAGTGCAACATTTCTGTCCAAGACCTGCTGGTATATAGACTTACTACTGAGAAACGTGCTACTGAGTTCTGGCTAAACAGCTAATGTCTGATCTAATATATTGTTATTAAATATATTGTTCTCCAAATATATAATTTAATACTTAACGTACCAGGGAGCCCGTAAATGGCGCTCATATCGCCGATGTTCACATGAGACGGGATTTCCGCAGATGTTGAGTATGTGCGTACTTGTGCCATTATTTGTGTATGTGTGGTGCACACGAATGACGTGTTTTTGTGTATGTGTATGTTTTGGTTGGTGTCTAACAGCATCAGTCCAAGTGTTTCAGAGGTTGTTTGAATGGGGATGACCTCATATTATTTCTCAAAAAGACAACAATAGTTCATCGCCCATCGAAATGGTTTGAAAAACATGACAATGAAAAATAACTGGATTCTTTTTTAGCTCATTTATTTTATTTTTTGTAAAAAGAAATCTGGATTTTTTTTTGGCCTAAAAATAAATGACATGACCTGTGCTGTGACTAGGTTTGAGTCTCCATATTGTAGGAATGTTACAAGAGCTCAGAAGCCAGAGCGCCAATGTTTGACTGGCGTACAAAGTCCTCCTGTGTTGGTAGAACATTGTATTGTAATACAGAGAGGCCTCAACTAGAAAAAAACAGCTGAAATATTTCTCCACGAGTAAAGACAGTTACTAGTAGGGGTCGATCGACTGTGCGGACAAAGATAAATATCCTGAATGACTTAATGAATGAGAAATCAAGCACTAAGTAGTTGAGTTTATTGTTGTTCTTCTCTCTGTTGCCAATGCCATATATTTGAGATCAACTACGGTATATATTTTTCTGTAGTTTTGTAAGGTTCTAAAAAGACTTGCCAAGTGATTTCTCCTGCTTGAGGTGCCCTAGTGTGTTTGGTGTGTCCACTCTCTTTGATCATTATTTCTTCTCCAGTCCAACATTGGTCTATCACATAATTACATATTTTTAAATCCAAGACCACTGCTTTGGCTGAATACTGGAACTGATTTCAGAACGACATTAGTTGTCAATATTCAGTGACTTTCTTCAAAAGTGTATCACTCAGTATGTCAAACAGGTTTGACTAAATCTAAAGAATACAGGAAATCTCAAATTCCTAGCTTGTGACCCATAACAGGATTTACTTTTTCTTTACTTATTCCAGCCCAAAACCTGTTAGTCATACTTTGTGAAGGAAAATGTTCATGTTCCCTCGATGAAGTAAACACTTAATGCTGCTAAGTGTGGGTTCTGAGCTTGCGTCTGGAATCTTCTAGCTTGCTGCTTTTGGGGGGTGATGCGGGGGGCAATGGGTTTTGGGCAAGTAGACGCCTCACCATATCACCCAAAGTACTAACATAGACCTACTTCAAGTTTGAGAGTTTATTTAATTGTATTTTATTTATACAGGTTGTAAGTTGGAGAGCAAGACAAAAATCCTTCCCAGCAGAGACCAGGCCTCGTCAGTTTAACTAATGTTCACAGGGGATGCCAATGGTTAGGCTTCCTCCATTTTAATTTTGCTGGCTGGTTGAATGGTGCCAGTAAATAAAGTTTTCGTTTTTTTTCTCACATGCAAAATTATTAACATGCACACAAGGAAATTCTCATTATGATGAAGACAGATATTTCTAAATGAATTCTGTGTGAATTGTAATGCTGCTGACCATTTATAGCGCTTTCAGATTGACCATTTAAGGTTGACTTCTGAAAGGGGGAAGAAACAATTATTAGGAACGAAGAGCTCATGTCAGCGCATGTAACAGAAGTGCTTGGTCTGAGGAAAGCTTACTGTTTGACTGAAACTAACTGAACACTTCAGACTTTTTCCGAATTCTTTTTTCTTGTCATGGGAGACACGCGTCTGCTAAAAGTGAGTAGATGATTATGACATCTTCCTCTGTGTATAAAGGTTATGGGTGTGCAATTTATTTTGGTTTTGAGATAATGCCATGTAATATTGAGGTAACGGATTTAACATTGTGAGATTTAATTTTGCTGTACATACAAAATTTGTGGATTTAATAAAATTGTCTGCAGATTTTCATATTTTGGCCTTGTCTTGAGTCATATGTTGAATAATTAATTATATTCAATAGTTTAACACCAGTTTCCTAAACTGGACAAAAGCAATTTGCTGTGTATAATCGTAACCTTGTGCATCTGTAGCATATTGAAAGAGAAAACGAGTGTCCATTTTTACAAAGTATTTAATAAACATTTCACATGGTTTATAAAAAAAGTGCCTCTAAGATTTATCACTTTTACTTACGATCCATACAAAGCACCTTTAGTATAAAGAACGATATAAATAAAAACATTTATTTCTCTGTGGTCTCATTGGTTTTCCAGAAATGCTTTTTGAAATCTTGTCAACTTTTCAAAAGACAAACATTTTTTCCAAAATACATAAATTAAGGTCCATTTTAAAGGGTCAATACAAGTCTGGGTGATCAAACCATCATCCTGTCTTCACTAAAACATTGGTTAGCAATACAAGGTAATTGTGACCAATGAATTCCTGAAATTGACGTCCTTTAACTATTCTACCTAAAAGCATTTAGTGTGCCACTAATGTAAATCAATGACAAGTGCTACAGTCCCACGCTAAATGATCGTCACCAGAATAGGTACATGGATGTGAGTTTGATCAACCAGACCGGTATTGTCCTTTAACAGTCATGTAGAAAGGCTTTAATGTCAAATAACCCCGCTTTAGTCTGTCTCTTTAGTACTCCTTGTGTTGTGTGACTGAAGTGCTACCTCTTTATGGACAGCAACAGCTCCTCTGAATGAATACTGCATTAGACGCCACGCTACAGTGATGTTCATAACGTGGCTTGGTTTTCAACTGGTTCTCCTACAACAAGGCATAACCAAGTGCAGACAAAAAAAAAATCTGTCCATGAGGAACAGTTGTACGTTTCGGCACCCATTTTGTTAATGTGTTTCTTGCCAAGCATTAATACAAATAAAAAAAGTTGAATCTAATAAGAGTATTGTTTAACACTAGAGATTCCAAAAAAGTGATATTGAATCCTAACATGAATGAGCAAATGAAAGGTTTCAAGCAACTAAAAGTGCAGGTTAAATGAACGACTAACATAACAGGAGCCTATGCTATAGCTTCTCTCACATGAACTTATCTAGGGAAGTCCATGCACCTATATCCCTCTCCCAAGAGATAAATGAGGCTTAAAGAAAAAGGTACATGCTATATTTACCGAAAAATTAAATGTAGACAACTTTTTTGTAAAGGAACAGCTTTACATAAAGACACAATACATATTTCTTTGCAATTGCAAGAATAAAAAAAGCAAATGGGACAGGAAGGGGGTTGGAAGTTACATGATTGTTTTCATGTCAAAGGGACAAAATGTAACTAAACAGACCTAATACCAACAAATGAGAATTGTTGCTTACTAAATACACACTTTGGGGCCTTTATCAGGTAAAATAATGTCGTACTTTAGAGCAACACAGACTTAAAAAACGCTTGGATGATGCACTTTGGAATTAAACGTGCCCATTACAGATTGGAACGGGTTGTGCTTGAAATAGTGTGAATGTTGCTCTCCATAAGGGAGACCCTTGCTGATTCTCTCCAACAGGAGAGGCATTCGGACAGTGTGGGATGGTTTAATACTCAAACATTTAAGAAAGGTCAAATAGCTGCCCTGGTTAACACATCAAAAGCACCGGCGCAAACATCTTTAGATAAAGTACAGATGTAAAGTAAACAATAACGCATCAGACATGAAGAGGAGTACAAAATGACATGACATGATTTCTCTTGTATATTAGAAAAGGAAACAAAGTCACCAGGGAAGGAGTACTGGAAGGAGGGAAGGAGGAGCGGACATCTTAGGGAGGAGGCTGCCTCCTCGTCTTTCTTCTCAACATGGCGGTTTTATTTAGTCCATAAATCGCTGGCAGGCCTTCTTCCAGCGGCAGGCTGTGCACCACTGGTCCCTATGCTCGATGCCGTAAACTTTACGGCACTTTTTGGCCTCACCGCGCACCCGCCTGAGAGAGGGAGGGACGGGGTTAAAAATAACAGTCTTGCAACCTCCTTTATTCCAAATGTATTCAGATATTTCGTACTATCGTTGTCTCATCTCTTGTTTGGTTTGACACGCACACGCACACACACACCATCTATAACAGGCCTATTCAACTAGCGGCCCGCGGGCCGAATACGGCCCTTCTTATTTATTTTATGGCCCGCAAGAGGTTGCCTGCAGACCATAAAAAAAATATATATATATATATTGGAAAATTGTTGCCTGCAAATCAGGTTTGCGTGTAATATAATATATATGACCAGCCAATAAACGCAAAGTATGCTACGGCAACAGGATTACACCCGCTCTGTCTACACCTGCCATTGCCTCAATCAAGCTCACTTTGCATTTTATGCTTGCGGACCACGGAGAAACTCACTTTAGCAAGGCTAACAAAAGCTCCAAGATGTCTCTTTCCAAGCCAAAAAACGTAAGGTTGATGTTGAAAAACGCCAATTCAAAACGATTTGGACTGAAAAATATTTATTTACTTTGCCATCCGCCACAAGTAGTAAACCGGTGTGTTTAGTGTGCAACAAAGCCATTTCCATGATGAAGGAATACAAGGTGAAGAGGCACTACAACTCAAATCACGGCTTGTTTGCTGCCAGTTTTCTCATATGAAAAAACAAGGGTACGTTGCTCCATGACCAGTGAGAAGCTGCATGAGTGTCTCAGGATTGGCCTTACAACGTATGAACTAGGGATGGGCGTGAGGTATCGATTACTTGATCGATTAATTTACATTATAAGTTTTGTATGTGTGGCCCATGAACCACCAGCGGTTTTCCTTTTTGGCCCACTTGTTAAGGAGGTTGAATAGCCCTGATCTATAATGTGCCGTGCCAAGACCAATCCGCTGGACCAAACACAATGACATAACAACATGGCACATGATGTCCTGATTGAGCGCTGACCTGGTGGGCCAGTGGCAGCGGGGAGGGGATGCACTGGTGGGAGTGGTCCTGGCGGGGGCGCTGTGCTGCTGCTGCCACTGCTCTCCCACGCTGACGGAGCGCACTCTGAACGGTTTCACTGCCCCCTGAAGAAGAGAGATGGCCTTTGGTTAGAATTGAGTCCATACCCTACATTCACACTCACCTCACCAGGTCAGAGAGCGTCCGATAAAGCAAGCCAGTGTGCCAAGTTTCATTTGATTTCATATTTTAAATGTTAAGGCTCCCATGGAGAATATTAACTACGGTAATATATTTATTTTTTATTTTTTCATAAGTGTATGTATGTATGTATGCATGTATGCATGTATGCTTGTATGCTTGTATGCATGCATGTATGCATGCATGTATGTGTATATGTATGTATGTAATTACATGCATGAATCATGTTTGTGCACACACCTAAACCAATGCATGTTAAGATTTCATTAACGCCTTTGTCTGATCTTGCTGCAGTGGCAGCTGCCCTGCCCACCTCTTTGTCCACGTGTTGTTTACCTCTCTAAAAAATACCCTGCAGTTACCGCTTGCCTCCAGCAGATGGCAGAGCTCAGAGTGAGCAGGGCAACACAGTTATGGAACATCTGATCAAATAGGCAGGGGGATTGGCTAGATAATATCCAGGACATCCCATCTCAGGGGCAACGGCTACAAATCAGCCTGCTTTCAACAACCAAACACTGTTTCCTTGGTGGACAACACCAGGCCAACAACCCCTCTGTGAGAGAGGATATCTTTGCACGGTCAACCACTGTTTTTACATGCTTGCTGGAATGCTCTGCAGTGAATGTAAGTTGTGGCCGAATGATTTCGAAAATAACGATGGGATGAACAAAAGCCGCTTTGTTCATGGGTGTGTGCGTATTACCCAATATTTGGACACGTTTTTGAGGTCAAATGTAATGCCATTGTATTTTGTAGTTGGAGGCACAGCTCGACCCTAGGCGATTCAGGGACACTCGTCTATATTAGCAGGTGCACTACGAGTTTACCCTTACTACTGCATGCTGAAGCCTGTCAATTGGCCAGTACAACCACAGTATTATAAAAAGGTGCAATACATATGTATCGCTTGTTTTGGTTTCAGCTTCTCGGCTCAACAGTTCTGGGTTGGATATTCTGGCGGCTTTGACAGCTTGTTATTTTTGACAGCTTTTTATGGTCCCCATTGCTCCAACAAGACCTGCCAGCCTGCATGTCTCTTCGCCATGGGCTCCTTTCTGGGTTCAGGACGCACCCCCTGGGGGACAAAGGAGCAGGCTTACCTGTTTGCTCTGCAGGCTACTGGCGTTGGTCCAACAATGGGAGGCTGAGCTGCATGACGCCGGAGTCACCTCGAGGGGAGGGGGAGGGGCCTAAGGGAAACCCATCAAAACACACCCATAAATCGCTGCATGCCTTGTTTGTGGAAGGCAGGGGAGGAGGGGTGGCTGTTTTCCTTTATCACATGATGGCATGCGCTTATAGTCGCAAATCCACACACGATCAGGCGTTTCATTTAGCTTTTATTTGTTCTTGTTTTGTTTTATCTCTGGTATCCCACCATTATACACGGAAATAATTTCTAGATAGCCTTGTGATGCAAGCATCGATATCTTGAGAAAACCTTGATAGAAGTATTGAATGGTTCCAACATTTAACTGGAAAAAGATAATTAGACCATGGCTCAGTAGAAGGCGGTCCGGCCTACCTGATAGGAGTGTTCTGACTGGACTTGCCAGGGGCTTCTGCCAGACCCGGACGGGGCCGACTTGCTCAGAAGACTGGCCTGTTGGCACTCGTCCCCCGGCTCGCCGGCGGACGGGGCCCCGTCTCCCAGGGGAGGGGGGCAAGGATGGGGGGAGGCCAGGGAAGGGGGGTGAGGATGGGGGGAGGCCGGGGGAGGGGAGGAGGGGGCCGGCCAGGGCACTGGAGACACGGGGCTGAGGCTGAGGTGGGACGGCGTCGGGGGCTGGCCCGGTGGCTCCTTCTGGTGGATCTCTGTGTAGTAGAAGTCCTCCTCGCTGCGGGAGCAACGCTCGTGCTCCCCGCCGGACCTGAGCAGCAGCAGACGCGACCGCGTTAGATAAGAGGGTCGGAGAGCGGCGACGCGACACATGGTCGCGCACAGATCCGACCGCATTTGAAGTGAGTGGGGGAGTGTCTCACCCGAGGTGCAGCGTGCGCACATGCCGCTTGATGCCCACCACAGACGTGAGGATCTTCCCACAGGTGGGCCACAGACACCTGTAGGCCACCTTCATGGAGTTCTGTTGGACAACAGCGAGGGTAGGGATGTAAGAAATCAGAACAATTACGTTTGAATACACGGCCCAACGTAATTTGAACTGCATCATCATGAAGTGTGCACTATGCTGCCTAACATTTCACCTTCCCCTTTGATGTTGACGTCTATATCGGGCGCTCATTGATGCAAAACGTGCGGGGTCTACAGGGCCAGCAATGACTGTGAATCAGCCACGGTTATAGACTCTTTAATGAAATAACCTATAATACTTTTGTCATCGTTTATGATTTGCTTGGCGGGAAGTTATTTACTAGAGTACATGTTTGCACCCCTAGAGAGGAGGTAATCAATATAATAATAGAGTCCATGATAGGCTTGCGCTTCGATTTCTCTCTCGTCTCCGTACCTTGCGTTTCCTCGGTGCCGGCTCCTCAAATAGAACCTGCTCCAGCTCCATGTCCAATCCCTCGTCAGAGGGTGTGGCTAGGCCACTATCAGCCTCTATGATTGGTGGGGAGGGGGCAGGGCTTCCGTTGCTATGGCCAACGCTCCAGTAGCCGCTGCTGCCACTGTCCGAGAGTTCCCCGCCAGCACACTCCATGCCGAGAGCTGATTTTCATGCAACACAAACCCATCCAACCACACACACACACACACACACACAAACACACACAAAAACAGACACTAAGACCATATGCATTTTCTACAATTATCATAATACTCATGGATTGCTACTAAACTTACAAATGCGACTGTTGACACACTCCTTATATTACGGC
Organism: Gadus macrocephalus; assembly: GCF_031168955.1. Lineage (NCBI taxonomy): Eukaryota > Metazoa > Chordata > Actinopteri > Gadiformes > Gadidae > Gadus > Gadus macrocephalus. The sequence continues at coordinate 8,075,365 of NC_082395.1, forward strand.
TACTGCTATAACTACTACGACCCTGAGCTTACCTGCTGGTGTGTCCATTTGTTTGGGGCTGTGAAGCAGAGGACTGAAGGACAGGCTTGTAAGGACCATGGCTGCCATCATCTCATCCATATCCACCTCCTCTGCAGTTCTATGGTTGGAGGAAAGACTGCAAAACTGTTAGCATTCAGTCGGTAACCAAAGAGAGAGAAACAGAAAGCTATGCCGTTGTTTGTTGTGGCAGGCTGGATGGTAAGAACACGTCGGCTTGGCACAACCACATTTCATTTTAGAAGCATCGATGCTGACCGTTAAAATAGACACAAGGGATATGAATGACTCAAATTGTTCAGTCAAATAATCAGCTGCTGGTATGAAAGTATAATAGAATATTCGATGCGGGGTGACATTCACAAATCCATGGCTCATCGGCCAAAAATCCCTTCAACACACCCTGCTCCATGTTGAATAAAAACATTTTGCACACTACTGATTTGAGTTTCCCTGTATTAAGTCATTAGCACTTTAAGAGGAATATAGTTTCTGTCTCTGATTAGCAGTTATGGCTAAGTACACACATTCTTTACCAAAGTACAGATAGTAAGATAGTAGTGTAAAAAAATCACTCTGGTAAAAGTTAGTACTGATTCAACTTCTTTACTGTGAACATGTACAGGCTCTGAAATGTACTCAAAGTAAAAAGTAGCCCTCTCACATTTCTACCTGAAGTTTCTGGCCCAAGCTAACTGAACCTCACGTCAAATTAATATCACCCGAACCATTTTCCCTTTCCCCTTACATTAACTTCACTCCAATGTGCAAATCGGTTTTCAATGTCAGCAGCAGAACTGAAAACGAGAACGAATGTCTAATTCAGCCTAAAAAATTCCCTCGTCTCAACAGGACTGTTCCATCCATCCTCACTTGCTACGCTACTGGATCTCCCATCCAACGCCATCTAAACTAAACGTAAGACGCCCGTTCTGAAAATGTAAGGAGAAGAAACTACAGATATTTGTGTTGAAATGTAAGTAACAACACAAATATAAGTAAGTAAAGTATAGATACCTGAAAACTGAACCAATGAGTATTTATACTTTGTTACTGCCCACCTCTGCTGATTAGAACTGTCAATCTATCGCGGGTTGTTTACCTTTGAGCTGCTGTTTCTGTTCTGTCTACCATTCAAGCAGAGAACCAAACTATCTGACATGGTTACACTGGGTTACACAGGGATATAGATAAGTGTTATGGCTTATGTGTTTACATGTTAAACACGCAATGGCTAATGTGTGTAATTACTGTTTATTCATATATATATGTTGTATCCGTTTTCCCTGAGAACCACCAAATTGTACTCTAGTAGACGTTGTTAAACCAGAGCTACCCTCTGTGGTTCTCTGACTGGAGTCACGCACCCATAGCGTTCGCCAGCTCTATTCTGCACATTTGCAGAGGCCCTAGATCTCTATTTACTTGTCAAAAGTTCCACCTGTGCCCAGGTGGAACTTTTGCGGGACTTCGATATTAGTTAGCCTTTACCAACAGAATAGGCCAGCACAAACTAACTACGTAACCTCAACACAATGCGCTGTTGAATGACGTCAGACTCTCTCCCTGTTCCACACTCATTAGCGTAATGTTGGTGCCGTTTGATTGGGTTGCAAGTTCCACTCCAAATCATGACCCTGCGGTTATCTCAGGTGCGCCAGCGGCTTCTCTCACCTCCTGGGGACATCGATGCATGAGGAGACTGTGCGGGCTCCGTCCCCGGGATGGGCGGGGCCGGGGCAGGCGGAGGTGGAGGGGGACGGAGACGGGAAGAGGTGGGCGGAGGGCGAGGTCCACACGTCCTCCGTCTTCCTCAGGATGTGCCGGGCCTGGTCGGGCAGGAACACGGACACCTGGTTGTCCATGTGGTTGTGCTGCTCCACCACGCCGGGGCACTCGCGACTGCCACAGTGCACATACACCTGGGATGGAGAAGGGGGGGGGGGAGGGGGTAAGCTGGCAGCATGCTATCGTTTTATTTCAGCTGGCCGAGGCTAAAGTCCTTCTCAGTTTCATGATCAATGAAGTTTCGGTTTGGGTGCCGACTCTTCCAGTATTTACGAGTGGCAGGAAATCCCCATAAAGTTCACTATGGCAAATATATGTACACCATAGCATATATACACTATAGGATATAGAGAGATATAGATATAGATACTGTTCAATCTCATTCAGTCCCAATCTCAGCGAGTTTTCGTTTGCTCGTTTTGTAGGAGCTTTTTTGTTTTTAGCACCATGGACAAAAAAGTCCTTGATAGATTCTACAAAGTTATAATTATCATCACATTGGAGCTGTATTGTATGCATCCTACGTACGTCACACCCAAAAAGCGGCACTGTAAAAAAACAAAACAAAAAAAAAAGATACCAGACTTTTAAACTGATATTAAATGTGTGTTTTCAATACACCACCACACATCAGCACTGTGCTGCTATAAGCCAAGTGGGGAGTCCCAGGGGAGTTACCCAGCCGCGAGGTTTGTTGGGTAACAAACCTCTTTTGAGTTTCTCCACAACGTCATGATTGTGCAGCGGCCAATGCTTTAGTTTTATCATTTCAATATATCCAGCTCCAAAAGGTTTCCTCTTGCAATATTTTTGTGATGGTTTAAGATGGTAACGTATGGGTAATGCAGCGCCATGTTTACGTACTGGTTTGCACCCCTAAATAAGACGAGACACCATGTTTCATTTGAAATCCCGCCTTTTTTTGCATTGCTGTCATCTGCAGCGATGTCAACTTTTACTAAGTTACAAAGTCTTGGAGGTGAAGCATGTGCCGAAAAATAAGTTTGGCGAGGCTTGTGTTTGTGTGTTTCCTCCTCAATCAGGTTCTTTGGTTCTACCAACTATGCTAAACTTTTTTTGTAGTATGCTGACTGCTTTAGTCTACATGAAGCTAAAAGAATAGCTGTGCAGTGTGGACATGTGTAGTATATATACAGACAGACAGACTGACTGACAAGACAGTCTCACCTTTTGTCCGGGGTGCAGCTTTATCTTCCCCACGGCTGTGGCTGGTACCGGCCGCGTTGTCATGGTGACCGGGCTAACGCCTCCTCCTCCTCCTCGCTCCTGGTGGTCACCTCCCTCCGACGGACAGGTGCTGCTCACTAGCGCCCCTAGTGGTGAGCGCTTCCCCAATCGGATCTTGGGCAGCATAGCTGTCTATCTAGCCAGGAAGTCGGTCTTGTTTGTTTGTTGGGTCGGTTGGTTCGTGCTGTTGATGAAACAGCGCCCTGCTAAAGATTCTAATTATCACGCGGCAGATGGAGCCACAATGTTTCTGGAAGAAAGAAGGGGAACACACTGGTCAGGTTGGCGACTCATTGATGGCTTTTGAATGACACTCTTTTTTTCCACACCCTTGCATCATGTATTTCTTGTTGACATGAACCAAAACAATACTCTGGGTATGGTCGCGTGCACCGAGTAGTCTTTTCCCTAAATGAGGGGTGAAATTCAAGCCACACGGACAGTGTTGGGACTCTGGTTCTACGGAAAACAAAACAATAATTTACAGTTAGGCCCAAGGGGGTCGGGATCTGGTGGGCTGAGTGCCCCTATCCTGTTACCCATTAGGAGCATAGAGACTTGATGGGGTGGGATTAGATGGGGGGGGGGGGGGGGTAGAGAAAGAGGGAGAGGGGAGACAAAGGTTGAGCGAGAGACATTAAAGTGAAAGGGATGGCAGTGAGGGCTTGGGTTCCCCTGCGACCCCTCCCCCATTTACACACACCCCCTTTGAAAGTTCCAGTAGGGAGTGAGTAACACAGCTGGTACGCATGGCAACAAACTCCATGTTTATGCATTAGTTCTAACTTCTAAAGACAGTATATGACACACTTTCTTCCGCTATATTACATTTACAACATAATCGTTTTCCATTTTTATCTTAATTGATTATCTCGCTTCATGCAGCCTCCCAACTATTTGCCAAGAATGAAAAAGAAAATCCGAGATAAATTATGATAATTTATTTTATTTTTTTACTGTATTCCATAACGCGATATTATAAATCGGCCAATAAACCCATGAACAACGTATTACATTTGTTGAGAATACTGAAGTCGGTGTTGTGACGGACCAGCAACTGCAATGGGTAACTTGGCTTGTCCTTTGGATAAACAACTCCAGTGGGCGGGTTTACCCCCTAGCGGCCAACTCTGAAATACCGCATGCCAGTACTGATGGCTACTGTCCATTGTGTTTCTCTTTACAACAAAGTGAGAGGCCACAAAGAAATGTCACATAATCGGCATGCATGACACAAAATCAAGTCACAAGCAGCCGACATGTATTGAACAGTAAATTTACGATATGTGTGTTGCATGATCTTGAAGTATATATTTTTCTATAAAGTTGACTAAATATTGTTGTTTGAACAAATGCACATGCAGAAAATATAGATCTGTAGATCTAAACCTGCAAACGTACACATCAAACTGAGCAATATCTGAAATATTGTTAAAAAACATAACTCATATAATAGGCTAATAGCTTACCTGAATAGATACATTATTTGATACAAATTATTTTGCGAGGCTACATCATTAGTTGATTGTTAGTAGGCTGTAAAGTCTGTCAATGTGGTCACAGGGCCTCTCAAAATACTTTGGCTTGAGAGGACAACGCATGGTCGTTCCTTTTCTTGAGTAACGTTAGCGTTAAAATACCCTAAGCTAGTAAATATGGCGTTTCAAAAGGTCGACTCTCTCCTTCGCTCGAATACATATCGCAGTGTTCCGCCAGCTTTTCGACGATATAAACCAGAAGAAGCATAGAATTATACAGAAAAACAACCCAAAAGTTCCAATGCATTTCGTCCACTCACCTCTGTCAATGCGTGCACACACCCCCTTCAAGACTCGCTGTGACCGGCTGCAACTTGAAATGCTGCTTGGTTTCTGCGCCCGGAGATGTTGGCAGAAAGGAGGAAATAAAACCCGGAGCAGATTTCCACGGCGGAACTGAACGACTTGCTATCTTATCATAAAGTAAAGGCTTTCTACACGATAACTCGCGAGCAACAGTATGTCGAAAATTGACGGATTGAGATGTTCATAACAGAACTAATATTATTATTAGTCGTTCTCTTATTCTTGCAATGTTCTTCGGTTCGGTGAACAGCATTGTGAGCTTCTCCTGTCCGCGTTTTCAAGTATGTCTATCCTCAACGGTTTGCAGTACTTGTAGTAAACAAGTGACCATGTGGGAAGGATATCAGCGCTCATTGGTTGTTTCCAGGCTTCCAGCTCACACACCCCAAAAATATAACTTGTTTACAGAGTTGAGGTTGCAGAAAGCCCACAATAACCATGCTGCAAGTTAAAATAAATTGGCATCACTGGCCATGATGAAGTTGTTTTTTCGTAATGTGAATGATAATAACACAATACAAATGCACGGATAGTATAAGGTCGTCGTAAACGCCGTTTCTGTACGACCCAACCTTGCACCTTATTGTCTATTGTACACACATCTTGCGTTCTGATTCCACAACATACTCCGAGGGGAAAAAACGCATATCTTCAGGGACAGACTCACGACTACTCACTACCAGTCAAATAACGCCCCTTTTCACATACGGTTCTCCCGTGCAGTACGTGCAAAAATGAAAGAGCTACCCTTCCCGGGGAAGTACCAATACTCGTAAGCGCATTTAAACAGCATGTGGTTACCGGTTGGGAAGTGCTTTATGTCAAACAAAATGGAAGGTCGACATGTTTCAAATACAGCTGGAACCACGTGTCCCGGGCAGCTAGGCTGTACTGTTTTACTTCACTCGTTCCACTTCACAAAAACATACTGTGACAAAAGTGTAAAGAATCAGTCCACTAGATCTAAATCTCTTGAGTCGCCTTTATGTCCATTATGGCGAGACGGATCATCAATTTACCTTTACATTAGGCACATCGATTATATATATTTTTGTGACATTCTGTCTAGTTTGTGTTAACACAATTATGATACCACATAAATACAACTTTTTAATGATTGATTAAAAGATCACTATACAGTCATTAAAAATCATTTTTGAATAATTAGAATCTAGCCACGATGGTCAATGGGTTAGCAGGTGTAGGTCCACATGCATGTCTGTATCGCAGAACTGAGACCTGCCGTTTATCAGTGGGTATCTTCATGAATTTCTGAGGTCATAACTTGATACTCCAACAGTTATCCTTTCCGCTTGCTCAGCTAGCCTATATGCATTTGGGCAATAATTAATAAGCCTGATTCTCTCCCATTGCTGAATTAATGGACCACAAAAGAGCCCATGTCTGTCTCCTCTCCATCACAAAACATTGGTAAATCCCATCCCCATAACGCTCTGCTCTCGATTGGTTCTCAAGGGCATGTCATAACCAGCATCATGAATAAGAGTAGTCTGTAGCCTAATGTAAATTAGGTCGAAAGGTATTTTTATCAATAATTATAAATCTTCTGATCATGACATTTTGTTTTGAGATGTACAATGAGACATGACATTATAATTGTCCATTGTCTGCTCCATTTTAAACTTTTTATGTATTTTGGTACAGGCAAAATGTATTGTATTTAGTTAGATCCTCGGAGGAAATGGGGCAGACACCACCACCTGCTGGTATGCTGTTATTTCCTCTGAAGCATCCTCCGAACGTAGGTACTAGGTAGGCTACTAGTTGGCCGTTTGCGGTAGTCAAGCGGTGTGTTCCTGTTCAACTCTTCGGCCACACAGGCGACGCAACAATCGGCCTTTGTCAAGGCAAGTTCTTTTAAGTCGGGTTGGTGTGTCAATGACTTTAAGCACAATATTTCGGTTGTCTGACGGTCAGCAAAGATGTCGTTCTGACTTGCGTCAGGGTTTATTGAAACGTGCGTTTCTGCACGCCTTCCTGTGTTGAGTCACCCTCTGTGGCCTTTAGCCAATGCTTGGCACGTAGGCTACCACAACTGCTCACCCACATTCTACTCACAAGCAAGTGACAACTGATTTCAACATCTGATGAACTCATCCAATGAACGTCTGAAAGTTTTAAATCGTCTCAACCACAAAGCGGAGGTCAGAGTTAATACACTCGTATCGTATTTTCTCGATTTTTAAACCTCTTCCTCTCAGAGTTTGAGATTGAAACAAATGGTTGAAACTAAACCGGTTTGTTGGTAGCAAGGTTTTTTTTTGTTGCATAGATCAACATGATAATGTATCAATTCAAGGGCCATTCAATCTTGTTTGGAGTGGCCGATGGATTTATTGTTTGTAACATCAATTGTAGGTAGTTTATAATTTAAGTAATAAATGATCAATATACCTGGCTGGAACAATATTTCAAATGGAATGTAGTGTAATGTACAGTAAATGCCCCATATCACAGTTACAAATTATAACATTTATTTCACAATGTAGGTCAAGTTAGTTTTGAATAACCAAGTACACAAATATTCCTGTTTGCAGCTTGGCAGAGGAGCACATACAAAATATAGCATTTGGGACTTTTATCATTCCGATAAAACGACCCATGGTCCTATTTAGATGTAACAAGATGTTTGTTTTAACTAGGATGTAGACATGGTAACAGTTATAACTATAACTTGAACTTTCAAAACCTTGTAGTTGTTTGGATTCATACATTTCCCCATAGATCTTCCTGCTCGAGAACAGAAACACGAGAGGAAGCTCTTTCCCTTATGTCCAAACTGTCTTTGAATCAAAGGTGCATCGCCTCCTACTGCAGGGCTGGTTGTAATACAACAGAGTGTTCTGGAAGGAGTCGCCCTTCCCAGCCTCAGGGGCCCAGCAGTGCAGGCTGGCCGGGCTACTCCGCCCTCTGCCTCTGGGGGTCAGTCAGGTGTTGAAAAAGGGGACAGGGCCCCGGATGTTTCCTTACTGTTCATCCCCTGACTTGTACTCCGTAACTTGGCTAGCAGCTGACCAGCTGGTGTGTTCAGGTCTCCAACCTGATCGTCACCCCCCTCTGAAAGGAAAATAACATGAGATAACTTTATTAATACCGTAACGGGAATTCATGTGTTTATTCAAGTTGTATATTACCTATTATGAGCAGATTGAACTACTTTCTACTTACTATATTACAGCTGCATTTTGTTTTCTATGCACACACACACCTTATCTCCTCCTTCATCTGCCTTACACAATCACTCAACAGATCACTGAAAGACAGCAGTGGGCCCTATGACCTCGGAGGATGTCGAGTGGTTAGGGTGTTTGACTCCCAGACGAAAGAGACGAAAAAGATTCATCCACAGCCTAACCTGAAGCCGTTCTTGAGCAAGATATCTTACCGCTACTTGCTCCTCAATTGCATTAATTTGAATTCATCGTCTAACCCCTACATAACTGCTCCTTAATGACATGTATCTGAGTTCACTGTCTAACCCCTACCTGCTCCTTAATGACATGACTCTAAATTCACTGTCTTACCCCCACCTTCACCTTAATGACATGCATCTGACTGAGTTCACTGTCTAACCCCTACCTTCACCTTAATGACATGTATCGGAATTAAATGTCTAACCCCTACCTTCTCCTTCTTGACATGTATCTGAATTCCCTGTCTTAGAACTAACTGCAAAATATAAATATTGTCTGAACAAGTCTAAACCCTGCGGGACTTTCGGACAGGAAGAGGAGCCGACAAACAGACAGAGGAGGGGCGGTTTGACCTGGTTGTTTTTGGGGGACCAGGTGACATCTCCACGGTGTGTAGCTGGGTACACTCTCATCCTCAGAGCTCTGCACTGGCAGGGTGTTCTCTGCAACACACACAACAGAGTACCTCAACACACTTTGCTGTGTGTGTGTGTGTGTGTGTGTGTGTGTGTGTGTGTGTGTGTGTGTGTGTGTGTGTGTGTGTGTGTGTGTGGAAGAGGGTGGTTACTGTCAGTATTTTGTTAGTCTCAGTAGAGTTCTCCACGGTTTCTCGGTTGGTTTCTCGGTGTCCTGTGTTCGCCTTTTGTGCTTATGGCTGTGCATCTGTTTTGGATGTCTCTAGTGCTGTCTTTCGTTGTTTAGCTTTATTTGTGTCCATGGCATTCTTGTCTGTCTGGCTTGGTGTACATATGTGTCAGTCTTGGCATGTGTCTACCTCTTTTGTGTGGCCATGTCATTCTGTCCCTCTGTACATTTCTCACCATACTCATCAATTTTTATGTCGTTGAACAGTGGGTTTTCTTTGGCTGACGTGGTGGAATCCTCCAGCTTTGCCTGCCAAATGATACAGTGTATATACATTATGAAACACGCTCACTAACAAAACTCAAACACAACCCCATGCAGCCACCCTGCTGTTTGGACAATTCGGTCACGTTGCGCCCTTAATCCTTACTCTCTCTCTACATAGTTTGCTGTTACCCTTCTCCATCTAACCGTTGAGCTTGATCAACTCGATACATTTGGTCAGCTTTATTCAGTATATTCAATCCTTCCCTCTCTCTGCCCCACCACCCCCCCTGGTGTTCTCTCTTCCCTCCCCTTCACTCTGTCTCACCACTTTGGTCAACTCAGACGGTGTTTCCTCCACCACTGGCTCGGTCATGTCGAAGGTACGTCTGTGTGACAAACATGGAGACAAAGTCAAATCGGCTCCACTCTTTCTTGTTGGTAAGTGGGAATAGGGTTGTTTTTATGCAGCCTCATTCTTTAGTGTTGCTTGACCACATGATGAAAATGATTTTTATGTCACGTTCACGTACTACCGATATGGACTAGGCATTAGTAATGGAAAAGGGATCGTGGTATCTAGGGGCAATTTTCATCCCTAATACGGACAAGTATCTTTCAGATGTCAATGCAAACCTGTGCAACCACTTATCTTGTCTTTCATTTGAATTTCAATTGACCTAAATACAACACAATAGGAGAACATTAAACATCCCTCCTGCTCTGTGTTCATGGCTAACCCTAACACTTTGTGTATCATTGTATTCTTGTTAGTATTGAGGGATCCTCTCACACGCTCACTCTTTCACTCATATGCTCACACATGCACAAGCATCCACACACTATGCAATATGCACATCATGGAAATCAACAATATGTATATACAGTATGATGACCAGAGAACCCCTGGTTGCCCTTAGTGTCTTATAATAGGACAATTTGATTGAGTTGATTGAGTGATTAAAGTTTAAAGAAATATATCCTCAGGATTATCACATTATTTGATATAAAGTAGACGGTATTCACAAGGACCAAATTAATATAAAGAATAGGATAAGAGGGGTTGCTCCATATCGCTATGAAATAGAGACCTCATCTGGTGAGTAGTCGTTACTGCATCTGATTACTGCATCCAAGCCTCATCCGTACTTGCCCTACAGCACAATGTGATTCATCGAAGGGCTGGCTTGGCGAGACTAGTTTACACAACAAGATATAGCACCACAACCACCTTTTGCAGTTTGCAGTTATTCACAGGCAGCCAAGCAAAATATAAAAAGCTGTGTGTGTACCTAGTGATGGATAATTGTGTTGGCTTGGCACTCAACCGTCAATTGTTTCTTCTATGTTTTGAAAACATGGTCCATTTGACTACCTTCCAAAACTTCAAAAGGCAGTCAAATGTATATCCATGAAGATTACTTAAACTTACACTGTGTAACGTTTTAACTGCAGCTCTTTACTCCATTGCAAAATATCAGAGTCAAACTATTTATAGATTTCTAAAGAAACCTTTATAGTTTCTCAATAAATCAACACTATATTGGCTTCATAATTATAGTTAGAACTACACCTCAAGCCGTTGGTGGCTGCTAATGGGAAAACAAACATACATATTCTTCAAATAACCAAGGTTATTAAAATTACCAACTTTCAATCAAACATAACAGACTGACTTTACTTTTACTTTTCTGATTCTGACGGAAGTCTGCCCCACTGACCTTGCACAGCTGCTGCACAGTGAGGTGACGAAAATGGAGATGATGAGGAGGAGGAGCAGGGAGAAGACACCCATGTCTGGAGAAACAGTGGCTGTGGAGAGCATCCAGGAACCCAGGAATTCTCTGCCTACGGGGGCCATATTGACTGAGACTGAGAGGGGGGAGGGGGATTTAACACAGATATCATCAGATCTATATAATATAACTATAGGCAATATAGTCACACTCTTTGGTCCCATCAAGTTATTTAACACTTCAGTACGAGAGGAAGAAGTCATTTTAGATTTTCTTTAAATTATTTTATGTATCACTAACAACTACTTTATTTCACAAATTTGTTCATGTTTCCAGCAAAAAATGGTGCTACCAGTATGTCTGCCTCAAGCTAAGAAAAGCAAGCAGCAACATTGTATATTCAAACTACGCTGACGTGAGACCTATTTTCCCTTACAAATGATATGTAAACTTGGATGCTCAATACAGACGCAGGCCTGTTTTTCAGGAACTGGAAAGCAGGACAAACTGCTTTTTATTTTATTTTATTTATTATCTGAAACTAGAGGTCTGGTCATTGTTTTTGCAATATTTTATACATATTTTTGTAATTTTGTTGTTTTGGCCACGTGAGAATGTTCTTGGCGTGTCAATTAATCACATTTCAGTGGAGTTGAAAAGAATGGAAGGCTAAATGATTGACAGCGAAGAAAGGAAGGAGTTTACTAAAGGAAAGAGTCAGACATGATAGGAATTACTAACAACCAAAGTTAGCGTAACCATTATCAACTTTACAAAACTGGCCCAAATAGGATCAATCCTAACGGTTGTCTGTAATGGGCTATTCTTTACAAATTGTGTGGTTTGGTTAAGAATAAATCACTCTTGAAGTTACACATACAGAGCGACGCGTTGTTTAGTCATCTTCTCTTATTTTAATGCGAAGTTTGTGTAGTGGGATGTTATGTTAATTACCTTATTATGCATTTCACATTTGGGAGTATTGTTAGAATGGCGCAAATATAAATAATAGACCAACTCTACATATTTCATGGTGAAGTAGAAAGTGATGGAATAAAGCCCTTAATTTATAGACAAATTAACATGTAAATGCATACAACTTAGCACATACAAATCAACAACTTAGAGAAAGTTTGCATGAGTTATATAATTGAATTTGGAGAAATGTCAGGCCTTTCCAACTTCTGTGCGATAAAACTCTGATTTCTTAAAAAAGGTGAGCATTAAATATGAAGAAAAAAAATTAATTATGTGTGTGTGTATTTATATTTATATATATATATATATATATACTGTATATATACCAAATGATGTGTTCTTGTTGAATAGGAACTTTACTTCCATGACACTCACTGGCACCGTATATACAACAAGGGTTGCGCGTTGACCCACCACACCATAACATTCTGGACACTTTACATCATGCAGACATTCAACCATGCTGTGCATATCCTATGTGCACCCATGAAGCCCAACCAACATTTGGGGTGACTGAGGATAAGACCACAGGGCATAATCATTTGAGGGCTTCACACTGAGTATGAAGGAAGTGAACAAAAGTTTCTGCTCTGTGCCTCAGGCTTTCGCTTTCTATTGCTGTCTTGTGTGGAGAACAAGCTAACGTGACTGTGGTAGTGGACTGGGGAGATCCAGGCTGACTCAAGGCCTGGCTGTAGGCCAAGGTATGAAAAAAATAATTGTGTTATTATTTTTTCTTACATTACTCTGAAATAGAGTGGGGATGGAGGTTCAATGAAAGATTAAGAGTTATCTGTTAAAATAACTAGTTATTAGTTATCAAGTAGTGGTAGTTCAGATGTTCAAATTCAACACACAAGCATTATTAATGTAAAAATCTGTATTATTAGTGCTTTTTTATTCTCTTTAGTCAATAGAAGAGAAGGTGGTTAAGAAATGCACTGAGCATGAAACTGAACAGCTTGTACTGTAAAAAAAAAAAAAAAAAAAGAGCTTCAGTGCAAAAAGAGAACAGGTTTCCTCCCAAACAGCCTTGAATACACACAGTGAAGAGCAAACATCAAACCATCCTCTGTCATTTGTTATGCTTGCATTTTTTGCTTAAGCTCCTAAGCAAAATAACATAACAATCGTACACAAGAACTGAGGGTTTGAGTAAATACAGTGCCCAACCTAGACCATGAAACTCAATCAACCATGCTCAGTGGAGTCCACAGTGATTGAGGATTCAATAGAAATGTCCCTAATGTTAAGTGGCAGGGTGTTCTTTGGTTAATGGAGCTGTCTATGAAGGTGAAACAATTATTTATACTGAACACACTGATAAAAAAGTGTTCATAATGAGTTAATGAACACGATAGAGCTCCCACACCTTTTATTTATAAAATAAAATAAATTGCTTACAATACTGTTTATAAAACCTTCTATGGTAATATTAATGATACAGTTTAAGAGACAATTTCATTGATTGTATGATATATAGCTTCCAAAAATAGTAATTATAGATAATAGTATAGATAATAATAGTAATACCAATTCAAGAAACGTGACTAGTCTCCAAACAAACATGTCATCATGTATTGTGTGTGCATACACAAGTACTACACTATAAATATGACAATTCACACTACCACATTTGTTATACGTGAAATTGTACATAGCAGTAAATCAACAGGTATAAATACTCACAATTTAACACTTGAAGGGTGAGACTTTTTCTTGAACTCTGACCTCCTTAAAGACAGAAGACAGACAGCAAGTGGCTGTCACAATAGCAGTTTAGAACTCTGGCAGCAGAAAAAACAGACCACGCCCTCTCTCTCTCTCTCTCTCTCTCTCTCTCTCTCTCTCTCTCTCTCTCTCTCTCTCTCTCTCTCTCTCTCTCTCTCTCTCTCTCTCTCTCTCTCTCTCTCTCTCTCTCTCTCACTCTCACTCTCACTCTCACTCTGCAGCCTTGCAGTCTGCATAAGGAAGAGAGCACTTACCAGCATTGTTCTCAAGTGGAGAAGGCCCCCTGACAGCCTGGACTCAATTAAACTGTCTGTTTTATCTTTTGGAGTAATTGACAAGCGTTAACCAAGGGAATCCCCATAGAGCATGTTACAAACCAACTGGGGCCCTATCTTTGGTTACTCCCACCAATGCCTGTGCGACATACCATTCGGACTCAGTGACCAGATCCTCAGAAAGAGGGCAATTTTTTATTTTTCTACTTCTCTCTTGGTCAGTTCAGCTGGAGCCTCTGGCAGCCTGGCAAAGCCAAACATTTTACAATCCAAAATGACATAGGCTAATCAAGCACAATCATGTTTGACACTTTATGGTGTTTACAGTTTGGTTGTAGCTCTCTAGGGCATCCAAGATCCGACAGTATACCAAGCAATCAGCATTTTGTCCCTCAAGGTGTCCTCTAAACAGGTTGTATTAAATTGGTTCATCACTTCTCCACCGATGAGAGGCTTATCCTGAAGCTGAAGTCGCAAAGTGTCTGCCCCTTGCCAGACCCCTGGACCTCCATAGACTTAACATAAATCATGGCCACATGGCCCCTCCAATCGTGGTGTGTTTGTTCTCAGGGGATAAGATTAAGCATGTGGCATGCAGGACAGACAGCCGGGTCCACAGAGCCAAGGTTCTGTGGAGCAAAACTCATACAAATAGGATTTCAGAACATAGCCTGCTCCACAATGCTGCCAACACAGGCACACATTTACGCCGCAACGCTTAGCTGTATTTGAATTCACTGGGCAGCGCCATGGCGATATCAAGGCCGTAGCCTTGAGGCCAACATTGTGGGGAACACAATATTCTTGGAGGGTAATGTTCTTTTCAGTTAACCTAATAGCTGTTAGTGGCCTAATAATTTCTCAATGCAAATCAAACCAGCTAATAGGCTAACTGAAATAAAACCCTGACAATGTCTAGGTATGGTGAAGGGTATGACATGATGTAGGGCAATTTTAATTCCAAAGGCTTAGCTGACTTTATCAGGATGCAAAGAATCCTGGATCGATTAAATAATGGCCTTTAAAAATAAAACTCTGCCTGCCTCTATGGGAATTTAACATAGGGGTTCCTATACTTAGGCACCCTGTATTTTAATGAAGAACTATTATTTATTTACGATACATTATTCATTCACAAAGAAAATTGGTGGCCTAAAAGGTTGAATTTTTCCTAATTTGTTTAATTAAGCCATTAAGATCGATTTCCAAAAGTTGATTTTTTATTCCTCTCTTTAGTCACCTTCATCATGGGTGCCTAAACTTATTCATAGCACTGTAATAATATTATTATCATTTGTATTACATTGCTCCATTTTTTTTGTTTCATTGAATGGCAGGGATAAGGGATGTTTGAAGAACAACCATAACCCAAAATCACATCCAGAATCCACAATCAACAACAACTAATCTATAATGTTTATTTGAGATTGTGGACAAGATTAGGCAAATTGTTCTTTTAGATTTACATATTTACAAATCAATTTGGTAGCCGGTTGGTTTTCCCTCTGCTGCACTCCTTTTGTTTTCTTATCTCTTCTCTCTCCTCCTCTCCTGCCCTCTCTTCTTCTCTCCCAGGCTCTGCAGGACTTTTAATTATATTATACTTTTATCTGGCAGTAATTATGAAACAAAAGTGTTTTAACTTTCGTAACAAGCTCGAGGACAAATGCCATTATGATGAATACAATTTTAAGTTTATTTTAATGCAAGAAAATAAACTTCTAAAGCATGGAACACTTTCCCCAGTAATCTAAAAAGTGTTACTCTGTGATACTTGTGATACTTTCTCACGTGAAGTGAAAAAATGGATTTTAAGTAATCGTCAGCACTAATCATTATTCTGTACTCTCTGCATATGTCTATTTTTGATATTTTAATTGTGTGTGTGTGTGTGTGTGTGTGTGTGTGTGTGTGTGTGTGTGTGTGTGTGTGTGTGTGTGTGTGTGTGTGTGTGTGTGTGTGTGTGTGTGTGTGTGTGTGTGTGCATGCCTGTTTTATTCTTTTATTCTTCTTACCTGCCCAGGGACTGCAGATGGAAATTAGCTTTTAGCTATAATCTGGTACAAGCAATCTTTTTACTCCACGTAATTAATTGAACCTTGTACATGGTCCCTGTTTCAAATAAATCAATAAAAATAAATAATATAAATAAAATAAAAAAACAAGTACCACGATAAAAATCATTTTTACAATTTGAATGCATTCAAATATTTATCGTTGTTACGATCCCTAGTATACACAGTGGCGGTTTTAACATAAAGGCATTTAGGAAGGTAGGCAGCCATTTAGCACTTTGAGATTTCTGAATGTAGGGTGCTCTATAAATTTAATATATAATTTATTATTATTATTATTTATTTCGGCCCCCCATAGTAGGCGAGCCTGGGTATACCCATGCTGCCTTGCGCGCAATTTCATTTCACGCTGCCAGGCAGCCTGGATTCCATGGTTCCGATTTTTGCCTGAGTTAGGGAACCAATCACAGAACGGGGAGGGACGGCAAGACGTCCCAATTCAGGGGACGCATCCTTCGAAGGACGCGGTCTATGAAGGTGTGGCCTTCGTAGACCATGAAGGCCGGACAGAAGGCCGAACAAACGTTTTTAAATGAGACGGTCTGCCCTACGGAGCATTTCAAGTTTGCGTAACAAGCCGTTAACACCCTTTAGCTTGCGTGATGACGCGCCGCTCCTGTCACCTAGCAACCCTGACAGCTGCGGTTCAACCCGGACGGCGGAGGAGAAATATGGAGCCGTTTTATATAACCCATTCAGAGATGTCCACTTTCGCTTAGATGTCCACTTCTTACTTTATTCTTACTTTTATTTTATTGTATTTTATTCATAATTTTCTATTTTTTATAATCTTATCTTCTATGCTTGTAATTTATATTTGTACGGAGCACCTGGAACAAAACAATTTCCCTTTTAAGGACGCTACGTCATAGAACGCCAACAAGCACTGTTCCAATGTTGAGGACACTCGAAAGCCGCGCCATTTTCGCGTCCTTTGTTTTTGAGAATTCCGAGATTTTTCAAGGATGCATCGCTGCATCCTAGACGAGCCAAAACGACCCACAATCCACTGCGTTCACACGCTGCACGGGATATAAAAAATGTTAGAGGGAAAGCAGTACACGTTCAAATGTAAGTGAAGTTATATTAAAGTTTTCAGAAATATTTTGTGCCGTATTGGTTTTTATAGATTCATCATGTTAATGCAAATAATCAAGCTTCAAGACCTGTGCCACTTTTCAAACGTTTTTGCAACTTCGTTGCTATATTTTGCATGGACGTAGCTGGTGTTAAACACCACTAGCTGCGTTTCCATCTAAAAGGTGATGCGAATCTTTAGAAAGTTCGGAAAAAAGTAATTCGAATTAGGTGCGTTTCCATCAAGTGGTTGCAGCGGAATAGGGTGATGACTTTACACGTTGATGTTGGCAGGGTTGCTATGGCCGGTCGTTATGCGGAAATCGGAAAGACTGTCAGTCCTGTGTGTTCAAAGTTCGCTACGTCACAGCTGTTGCGAAAAGTGTGTTTCCATCTCCCATTTTGCGAATTTACTCTCTTTCGCATTTCTCAAAAACCACCTTAAGCGAGCGGATAAACCTTTTTGCGAATTGGAGGATTTTTATGCGAATTTTGATGTTTCCATCACCGTTTACTGATTCGATACTTCAAAGTTCGCATAAAATCAGGGGGATGGAAACGCACCTACTGTCAACAATGTAAATTTACTCGCTCACAAGATTACATCATTTATGTATACCTATTTATGTTTGTGTTTAATCTTTTTTTTTAGGGTCTGCCCAGCAAACGGAGGCTTTTGTGCACCTAAGGATGACCCACAAAAATGTTGTCAAATAATTGCACCACCGATCATTTGCAATGTTTGTAATTTGTAATGAACGTATATAATTGTATTTTATATAATATACTTGTGCCCTATGTGTTCAAAGCACTGGTAGATTGTAGGTATATATGAATGAATCAGATCAGTTGAATAATACATCCAAATAAATACATATTTATCATCACTTTCTTTGTCTTTTTCCCCCTGCATAATAGTAATCAACCATACTGTAAATGTGATGCATTAATTAAGTTCTCAGACAATTTCACTTAGTTCTATAAAAATTGAATGTTTTTTTTTTTAATAAAGACGATTCGATCTACCGCAACAAAGCTTTTGTGACGCAATCGCCCTTCGAATGCCGTTTCGAAGGATGCGTCCCCTGAATTGGGACACAGCCGATGACGACGTCTCTTCGACGCACCCATCGTCTTCTTCCCTTCTTCCTCATCGAATTTCTGTCGCTCTACGTCATCTGGTATAATTGATACGATTGGCTATGAGCTACGTACAGTCTCAAATGATAGACATTTGTAGCGCCCAATAAACGGCTCCGGGCAATCGTAAACAACGCCTCAAATACTAGAAAATGATTGCGTGGTTCCCGGACCTCTTCTCAATTTAGATTGAGATGAGGTCTGGCGTTAGCCAGGCTAAGGGGGACCCCCAACCAACCTCAACAAAAGGTTGGTTGGGGTTGTTTATTTTTTTAGTACACAAACAGAGACGTAGCAAGCTATGTCTAAACGCAAAAATAAAATGAAGGGTTAGGAAAAGGGTCAGCAAATAAAAAAGCGAAAAGACGCTGGTAAGTATTTGGCACGCTGCAAAAGATGACACACTTTTTTACGGCTACTGTTGGGGATACAGAGAGGAACAACAATGTCCAAAGCGTTGAACATGCCGCTACAGCAGCAGCAGCTAGCTGTGAAGTGGCGCTGGGTGAAGACCTATGAGAAGACGTCAATAAGTAGGACTCTGTGTTAGAAGCGTGTGATATGGAGAACCAGTGGGGGGCGAGGGGGGGGGCGACCGCCCCCCCTCGTGGCTCAATGGTTGAAAAAGCGCGCTAAAGTGCCCTTCAAGAGTGTCGAAAACGAGAGGAAATGCCTTATTGGCTGCCCTTTTCACGTGCAAAACATGATTAGGTGCCCTCTAGGGTGCTCCTTCATACAATAAATTATGATGATGTGCCCTCTAGAACAGTGCCCTTATAGTCCCCTTCTGTCAGTCTGGTGCCCTTTTAGTGCCCCCTTTAGTACCCTGATAGTGCCCTTCTGCCCGTCTGGTGCCCTTCTAGCGCCCTGATAGTCCCCTTCTGCCCTTCTGGTCCTTCTAGTGCCCTGATAGTCCCCTTCTGCCCGTCTGGTCCTTCAAGTGCCCTTCTGCCCATCTGGTGCCCTTCTAGTACCCTGATAGTGCCCTTCTGCCCGTCTGGTCCTTCTAGTGCCCTTCCAGTGCCCTTCTAGTGCCCATCTAGTACTCTTCTGCCCGTCTGGTGCCCTTCACCCCCTCTATGGTGGTGAAAATGAGAGAAAGTGCCTTATTGGCTGCCCTTTACACGTGAACAAAAATTAATGAGTGCCCTAGGTTGCCCCTGATGATGATGATGTGCCCTCTGGAGCAAGAATATGGCAAACCGAAAAAAAACATGTTGTGGTTAGCTATTGAGGTGCAGACGTTCCTCTCTTTGGTAGCTGACGAACGGGGAATGCGAGGCATTGCTTTCATGTGGCGTCGCCATGACAAACAGCTACATCGAGTGGTACTTAAATCTCCACTGGATAACGAAGCAAAAAGCGGATCAAGAGTATGTCAGTACCCATAGTGGAAAAGCGCAATTAGATGCCAAGTTAGAAAAACTTAAAATTTTCAGTTTGCATAATCCGTTTAAAATAGATATACATTTTTTGAGCGTTCAAGATCATTCAAGTGTATGTAATTTCATGCAAGAGAGACGATAATGGTCAGCTATCACCTCAACATGAAGGGAAACTTCCTTAAATGTTTCTGTAGCTGGCTGTCAGCGGTCAAAGACTGTATGGTAGCGGCACATTGAATTTTCTCCAGTCTAATTTTTACTTAAATGTTAGTAAAGATGAAAGCAGTAAGGCATCCTCCTTTCTTTGGCTAAAATGTGAAAGTGCACAATGATGTGAACAACTCATTTTGGTGTTTATAAAGTCGCTAGAATAAGGGGAAACAGTGTCTTTGAAGCAAAAAAAATTCTGGGGGAGGACTCCCAGACCCCCCGTTTAAATTATGGGCCCAACTATTCTTTTAAGTGCCACATGGAGATGTAACAAGTGCCCCAATGGGACCTTCAAGGCAGCGCTTGCTAAGATTAGGGGATAGGACCTTCCAGGCAGCGCTGCCTTTAAGGCTCCGTTGAGGGAACAAAACACTATCAAGTTAGAAAAGCCACTGTGTCCGCTGTTGGGGCCCCATGTTGTCCAGAATGTGCCCTTTTTATTTTTTTCGCCCCCTTCAAACAGTCTGAGTCCGCCACTGTGGAGAACAATCTATTTTCTCTCTCTCTCTCTCTCTCTCTCTCTCTCTATCGTACATAGGATTTTTGTAGAATGTGTGAAATGTTCAATCTCAATAATAGTAATAGTAATGTCAATTCTATTACTATTATTGAATATCCCGTATCTTGTACATCCAGTATCTTAGAACATCCTGAAACCTCACCCAAACATAAGTCAATATTAATCTTGGCAATATTTGCTAAGTATGTGGCTGTTTGCAATAGTGATTATTCAACCATTGTTCAACCAAGATCATGGCTGGTGCAGGGAGGGCTGGGTGTCCATTCACACACACACACACACACACACACACACACACACACACACACACACACACACACACACACACACACACACACACACACACACACACACACACACACACACACACAGAACAGAGGAAACACAAGGATAGTAAGCGGGCAAAGCCGAAAAACATTTTGTTTGGGATGACTAAGCATCTTTAAAATTAATTATTAAAAACTACTGCAGTAAAATTTCATCACAAAGGTACTTGGTAAAAAAAAGAAATTGGTGGAGTTGTGGAAGACAATGATTTGATAATTTAATGATTTTTACATTTGCCTATATAGTAATACATGGATATTGGGGAAGACTTCAGGGTAAAATCTGACAGGATGAAAAAGGGATTTAATCCAACTCTTTGAAGTTCTTCAACGTCAACAGTATGGACCTGGTCTCGAGAAGTCTTTCCAATTCTCTTGCACATCAGTGCTGGGTTTTATCGTGGTCGCTATAATCCTTGAGAAAGAGCAGCGGTTATACTTCAGAGGAAACACATGAAATTTATAATCTGGCGGGTCGGTGGGCACAATCTGCAAGTGTCTCATACACAATCCCACATAAACATCCTCAATGTAGACTGGGCGAACATGCCTGGAAGCCTCCACAATCTTCTTGGGAAGGTCTAATGAAAAGACATAGCCCAGGCCCAGGGCGTAAGGTGGATATTGGCTCTCAGGGTAAGCGGATGGCGGCAGGTACCATTTTGTGCTCTTACTTCTCAAAACAGCAGCCCCGTGGGCCACAAGGCCGGTAAGATAGTTCTCTTTTTTGGCTGTTGACAGCATGCTGATCAGGTTTGGCACATTGAGGAACATGTCAGAATCAATCTTCATGGCGTAGGTGGCATTTGTGCAATATGTCTGCAGCCACTCCATCATCACCATGGTCTTAATGGTGAGGTTCTTGTAGCAGTCCAGGAAGTCACTCTGAAGCAGGTCCCCATACTCCTTGCTCTCCTCCATCACCTGCTGCTGAATCTTTGCTGCGTTTCCCGCTGATGACGGGTGACCTAGCAGGAAGAACAGACTCACCACTTTATCCTGCAGCACAGTTTGATTTCCCCAAGTGTTGCGGATATTGATGCGATGAGCAGTGTTTTCTGGTCCCACTGGCACGATCAGAACCACAAATGGCCTAAGCTGATTGCATCTCTCCGGCTGGTTTATAGTGAAGTGGTAATCATATGGATATTCCACACTATATGGCCCCGGAGAAACATAAGGAACTGGTGCGGGCAACGCGGTTGAGGATTGGGGCAATCGGGTGGTATTCCCTATTCCCAATTCCCAATTCCCGATTTCCATAGCACTGGAGTTTGTATCAGAAAGGACCTTTTTAAATGTTAACCATTTAGGTTTCAACTCATTTCCCCAGTCTGTTCGGTTTGTGCTGTACAAAATAATGGTCGCCGCCACGATGAGAACAAGCACAAAGCAGCGACGACCTGAGCCGTAGGCCAAGGCAGCTGACGTCCCACTGTGTTTCATTTCCTGGTTGAGAAAGAAATGGGTGAGATGGTGGTTAACGCCTTTCTTATTGTGTCCCTGTATGATCATATTCATAAAGGACGATACAGAGATCCTACATATCATATTTAGTGAAAAGCATTACCCAAGCAGATATTTTGTTATTGTAGCTTGCAAACGGGTTTAATATCATAAAGAACAGATTTGAATACTGTCCTATTATTCCCTGCCTATTCAAAACATTACAAGGTGGCAGGCTATAAACGTTAAATGTCCCAGCAATAAACACAACAGAGCAATACCAGAATTGATGGTAGTTAAAGACTTGTGACTCGGCTTGTTACCTGACATTAGCATCTCCCACATACCAACACATCATGTACATGGGTAAAAAAGAATTGGGAATTATTGAATGAAAAGGTAAAAGCCATTTCACATTTCATTTTCAAATAACAACTCTGGTTGATGGTTGACGATATTACATTTTAATAAAGAAGAAAATATTACACAATAAAAATATTATAACTTAATTAGTTTTTTTGGATGCATGGCACATTATGGCTCAATTGAAATACGTAATAATTCCTTCAAATTGTCATATACCTTTAAGCACATTTTGAACAAATTTAATTTAATGTGAAAGCCATTTCACATTCCATTTTCAAAGACACATTGCCTAATTTTAGAAAATATAAAAATGCTAATAAAAATTTGAAAATGGAAAAACATTGAGCCAAATTTAGATTACATTCTAATGTTTACTTTCAACTTGTTTCACTGACTTAGTGAAAGGTAAGATGGAAGGTCCATTGCGGTTTGAATTTCAAGTAATAGAGAATCTAATTAATCTACGCTAGCAAGAGAGAAAAATTGTGTTTCTAACACGAATGAGGGCAATAAACTAATCCAATTATACAAATTATCCCTTGCCCCTACCACTTGATATAATATTTGGCCCTCCAAAAGGAGATTCTTACCCCCACTGTTAACTTGCCAACTTACCATCTGATGAATAAGCTACCCAGGAAAAGGCCATTGTGGAACTCGTTTTGATACCATATTCTTCTATAAGAATAAACAATGCTATTGCAAACCCAATTAAGTTATAATGACACCACACAATGGCGAAGCCTCAACTTGAATTTGTATGAAAAACTACGGATAAGGAAAACAAATAAAACGTACCCTTGATCCTGCCGGCTCTGGAAAACACGATTACATCAATGAGTAACCATTCTCCCTGTGTTGAAGAAGTGTCCAGTGTTGTATGCCTCTCCAGGGGTAGAACCGGTCAGTCAAAACCAGTTTTACAACTTCCAAAAAGGATGAACACAACTTTCCGATATTCATTTAATTCTTGTTAACCATGTTCCTTTGAGCCATTTGCTCAATGGAACATCTCTTTCTCTCTTTCTCCCCCTCTCTCTCCCTCTCTGTAGTAGCCCTCAGACATGAAGCAGATGCAAATAAGAGTGAACATGGCATTTTCCTATGCCCTTTACAATGGCCTCACCTTTTTCTTTTTCTACTTTACTAGGAGGTTGCAGCTCGATCGGATCTCGGAAGGTGTGCCCTCAGGTGTGTGTGTGCAAGCCTCCTCCCTCCTCAAAACGGCCCTGCTCAAAATTTCCAGACATTGACTAATCTGGCTCAATATGTATATTTTAAAAATATGAAATTCGGACGGTACAATTATAATACAACTGAAAATAGCATTGTAACATGTAGCATAGTGTGCCTTAAATAAGATAAGTTCAGGTGAAGTGGTAGAAATTTGTTTTGGGAGAGGTGAAAAGGAGTTATTGCATATAATTCAAAATCTGTGCTTGACACCTAATAATATGCTACGGTATGGTACAACTGGTCAGACTCCAGTTAATAGCTGTTGTTTTTTTTTGGGCGACGTCAGCTGGGGTTTCTCCTCAGCAACCATTTGTTATTGGGGTATGTGGCGTGTGTGGTGATGGATGGTTTAAGAAGCCTCACCTGGCCTGAGTCAGACTAATTAGACTCTAGGGCTGGGTTAGGTTGCACACCTGTGGTGCATTGGGGAATCAATGCACACAGGTTAAAGCAGCCATCACCACAAAGCAAATGAGAGCTCTGACATGGGAAGTACCACCTGGGCTGACTTTAACCTGTGTATACATTCTCTAACCTGTGTCCTTGTGTCATAGAAGGACCAAACATGCCTACCTTCTGTCAAAGTGGTGTTTGCATCAAAATGTCTGGGGGCCATATCACATACAATTTTAGAACTGGTATAGTTATATTATGCTATATATTTATTATGGTATTGAGGAATCAGTACAATTTAGTTTGGTTAGATTTGATAAAATGTCATGAGATGTGAAAAGTAGGGTTTTTGGTTGATCTCTTCACTAGCGTTGGTTGGGCATTAAAAGGAAATTGCCCCATTGGTTATACTTCTACACCTGCGTAATGCGCTATCCAACTGCGTAACCACGGAGTCCCTCGAACCCGGCTTTAAGGTGAAGGCTGATTAGCTTTTAGTGTAACGTTAGCCCAGCGGTCCACTTTCTCCTTCTCTGGCTCTAGACACTCAGCAGACTGTAGCAAAACTCTACAACTCACGACTACTAACGTTACTGTGAGACCCAATACGTTACCAGCAGCTGTCTGTTCCTATGATAAACACTGATTAAAGTGAAGATGCTGTAGGCTATTTAGTGTTTAAACAGTTTAATCACTTGAACAAAGGTTCCTGATAATATTGATAGGGAAATAGTCAGTGATAAAAGTAAGAAGTGTGTGTGTGTGTGTGCGTGTGAGAGAGAGAGTAAAAAACAGTTTGTTTTATTGCAGGGGAGCATGATGAGGGACACACTTGGATAATTTGGACACACACACACACACACACACACACACACACACACACACACACACACACACACACACACACACACACACACACACACACACACACACACACACACACACACACACACACACACACACACTCCGCCTTTTTAAAAAGAAGGGCAAACACAAACTCCCTCCGTCCCCACCCATCCAAAAGGAAATTATACAACCTGGACTATGAACAGAGTAACCATACCAACCTTAAAGGCCTACACGCAGGTTAACCAGAAGTTTTGATTAATGGGTACATAAAGCACTCAAAATATGTGTATCATTTATAAAATTTCTCCAAAATAGTGTTAAAGTCCAGTTTCTGTCGTTTTTGGCAGTAACGGGTGTTTTCTGACGCCATTCGGCGATGACGTCACATTGGGGAGACGTGGTGGAAGGTAGTCTCAGCCTAGTACTAGAACTATGGCGTCTAAGAGGTGGCAAGAACCACAGATAACATGTATGATGGCCCACAGCAGTATAATTTCGAACCTGTCAGACGTGAGAGGGCGAAT
The DNA here is from genome assembly GCF_031168955.1 of Gadus macrocephalus. Classification (NCBI taxonomy): domain Eukaryota; kingdom Metazoa; phylum Chordata; class Actinopteri; order Gadiformes; family Gadidae; genus Gadus; species Gadus macrocephalus. The sequence continues at coordinate 8,100,834 of NC_082395.1, forward strand.
GAGGAATTGCCGAGAACTGATGGCGGTCAAAGCCAATTAAATGTATGGTCAGAGGAGAACGAGTGGAGAGTTGCTATCATTTAGCAACCAGCAACGAGCGCTAGTCAATGAACAGCAGTGCATACAATAACGACACTTTTATTTATTTTTACTGTCAGTGAATACCATCGAGTGAAAGTCAACGTTTTCTTTATATCTAGTGACAGCGATTATGTCGTAAGTACCGGTAAACTTAGTCAGAAGATCTAGAAATATAAGGCATAAGGCTAGCTATGGGCTAACTTAGCCTATCGGACAGCAATCAGTGCACTTGCAAATGAGTACCTGCAAGTATAACCGATCGTGGTGTGACATTATTCAACCATCAAACTACCGCAAATACGACCAGACAGATGTACATTGAACACATACACAAAGCACACGGTCCAACCCGGCGGATGCTGACAGCCCACAACAAGCCAAACATCACCACGGCGGGTGTGCTCTCTCTCTCCCTCTAGCACGCCCGTACTACACAATCGCTTCAACTTATCCAACTCCAATGCTAGGCTGCTTCACTAAGAACCATAAGAACCACTTGGCAATAAGATAAAACCAGGGCCCCTGGTTTTATCTTATGGCCCAGGGGCCGTACTCACAAAGCATTTAATCTTACCGCTAGGAGTGCTCCTAACTCGCGCTAAAACATTTTACGTAGGAGTTTTTTCTTAAAAGTTATTCACAAAGCCTCTGAGACCTACTCTTACTAAGGATGAATCACTAAGAGTGAACTAAGAGTGACGCGCCGTTGCTATGGATTAGGTCGATTCCCGTGCACGAGTTTAGAAGCGGTCAGTGCGGTGATTGGTTGTTTAGACAAGCCCACTAAATCACCGAAAAAAACAAGGAAATAGCCTAGGCTAGAAAGGAATTCCTATTAAGTAGTTATAGTGCAGTTAGCAGAATACACGCATGATGACAAGTGTTGACTGATTTGTGCCTAAAATGTGTATTCACAAAGGGATCCCTTAACGCCAGTCCACTCGGTTCCACACGGCCAAATTCATTGTCATGTTGATCGCCATCATCATCATCGTGGTCATCGTCCTCTTCATCGTCGTCATCATCATCATCATCGTCTGGCTGTGGAATGTTCCTCCGCTTGCAGAGGTTGTGTAGAATGGCACAGACAGTGATGACTGTGCTTGCCCTCTCTGGTGTGAGGCGTATTTCGCGTGGAGGACATGAAACCGTCGTTTCATCTGCCCAATTCCTCTCTCCACAACATTTCGTGTATGTTTGTGTGCTCTAGCATATATGGAGGAAAACAGTAAACAATAATAAATATGGATTTGTTACGTATTTTAAGAATCTAAGCTACCTACACATAGCTCCAATGATGCAGGACCAAACATATAAGCCGTAAATACCATACATAGCCACAAGGGGAGCAAGACCCTACTGAAGACTGTAATAAATACTTTAGCCACAGAAGGCAGCATCACAGACCAGGCGAGAAAATACCGAAGATTATCTCACATCGGTTCCCCCCACTACTTCCGGACCGCGCTGATCAGATCATAACAGCCTACAGACCCACATTGACTTCAGAACTCTCCAGGCAGCGATAGGATATACGTGGGTTTATGTTTTGGATCAGCTGGGAGAATACTCTCGCACGTGCTAAGGCACATCTTCAATCTCTCTTTACTTCAGAGCATCAGTTTACCATACCGAAAATACTTTATACAAATAAAGTCTCTTTAAAGCTATTCCTTTGGATTCGACCCCTCTTTCCCTGAAGAACTTAGCAGATTCAACAAATAATAGGCGCCAAAGTGCAAATACGATGTGTTTTATGCATAGGACTAAGCGTAATCTGCGTAATCACTTACATGTTATACTTTAACTGTGCTCCCGGTTGTGGATTGAGGTAGGGTGTCAAGAGCCACGTCTTGCAGGGATAGCCACTGTCACCCAGCAAGTGACACCCAACTGGTACATCTAAAAAAGCTGCCTCAGACCGCTCACCATTAAAATGCGCGAATCATGGGTAGCTGAAGATCCAGGCCACTTTGCAACAACATCCAGTAGGCTATGTTAAAATTTGCATCAAAAACAACCTGCGTGTTGATGGAATGCACTTTCTCCCTATTGACGAACACGACCACACCGGACATACCTGCAATTGCCATGAAGTTGGCTTTGATCCTTTGTAATTGTTGAATGTCCAAAGGAAACCGGATAAACTGTTGGATGATATGTGGTCTAGTGAGCGAGTTGATAGTTTGGTTTATGGCACGGCTGACTGATGGTTGCGATATTATTAAATCGTCGGCATTGCAAAGTTGCATTTCCCCTGTTGCTAAATAACGTAGTGTGGCCAAACATTTTATTTCGGGACTAATCTGATTATTCCTGTTAGTCGGGGATGTTATTGCATCCCGCACTAGCTCCACAACAAGTTTAATACCCTCACGATTTAGCCTATATCTCTTCATCAACTCACAGTCTTCCATTGTCTCCAAAACAATTCGTCTCGCAGCCATTTTACGATTCTTTGTGAATAGGTCTTACCAGTGGCGGCGCCAGAAATAATTTGTTGCAGTTGCTTAACAGTTGCTGTATGAATTCAAGAGGTTGCTGGTCAAAAAAAAAAACCTTGATCAAAACACCTGAATTTGGCAGAGGCACGGCCGGGAAGACATTTTCGGCACGGGTTGGGGTGGTTGCGGTCCCGTACGAGGCAAGTTTACAGTACAGTAACAACACAGACTAATCGCACCACTGTGATTGAGTGTGATCGTATCATTTGACAGTTCAACGTGCGCTATCTTTCTCCCTCTCCCTCACACACGCACAGACATAAAGACGTAAAGACATAGAACAATATAGAGGAAGATCTTTAAGAAGGCCAACATGAAAATAGCCCAGCGGCATGTACACATGCACTGCGGCCACACGACATATAACAAACAACATAGTTCTCTCAATCAACAGCCCGTCAGCAGTCCCCCAACTACAAGGTTAGCTGTCCTGTCAATAGTGGTGAATTGCACATCTCAGACCCACCGTCGCCACGGTACATTCCAAAGCATTCACATTAGTTGCTTGCGCGATACGTCTCAAATGTAGGCCTATGTGGAACATTAATACAATAGTTGCTATTATTGTTGATACTATTATACTTCATAATACTTCTATTAAGGGCAGATCATACCAGGCTACGATAAACCCATCCTTAAGGTATGAGCCAAACCTAGAATCTAGTTCTACTTCAAAACAAAATCACATGGGCCCCAAGTCAATATGCTGCGACGGGCAAACTTAATAACCAAACGGCCTACCTTAAATCGATGTCTTGATCACAGGACGTCTTGCAATATTCCACTTTAATCCATACGGTTTAACACACCAACATTGCTAGCAAGCATGTGCTAACATTGTATTGCTAATTCAGAACTGTGTAGGCTACAATATTTTCTTCCTTTTCTTCAGACATTGCCCACATCCAAAATGTGTCATGTATAAAAATATAAGCCTATGCTAATTATATTATTTTAACTAAAAGGAGGTACCGTATTACAACAAATTAATACATCAAGACACATCGTGTGATTCACAACACAAAATGAAAAAAGAACTTGCAAGCATGCCCAACGCTCGGGAACTGGGCACGGTGAGGGGGAGGGGAGGAGAGGAGAGTCCCAGGCTGACTCGTGTTGATTTGAACGACAGTCCAGTCACGGCCCTGAAATGTTGACGCTACTCACTGATTATGCACTTAATCTGGTGATTCATATGACAGGAATGGTCGGTATGGTGACGGGTACCGCATTCGGCCATAGGTTTAGTTGAACTTATTTAATACCATTTTACGGAAAATGGCATTATTTCAAATATGTTGTTTGAGTTTGACAAAAAATCAGGGGTTGCTCTGGGGTTTCTGAGTAATTGCTTGGAGTTGCTTTAGCAACGGCAAGCAACCGTTTGGCGCCGCCCCTGGGTCTTACTGAGTTAGGAGTCCTCTTGAGGACTTTTAAGCTCTCCTAGACTTAGGTGCTACTTTTAGGCCTAAAATACTTTGTGAATTGTTCCTAGTGAATAAAGTTAGGAGTCCTAAATTTAAGAGTGACACGCCCATTACTTTTAGGAGTTACTCCTAAATTCGCCAGTTAGGACCTACTTTTAGCCCTAAGATCCTTTGTGAATACGGCCCCAGGTTTCTATGTCTGGAGCTTGAAAAAGGCAGCGGGGTCAGTACACCTCGGTCACAATACTTTATTCCTGGGCTCACGCAGCAGGATACCCAAAACAACAACAAGGGTCCTTCCGTGGGAAGTTAGGGAAGTTAGGGACTCTTGGGCTGTTTCCCAATGTCAAGGAAGCATGCTCAACGGCCGCCCTTTTAAGGACGCTACGTCATAGAACGCCGACAAGCACTGTTCCAATGTTGAGGACACTCGAAAGCCGCGCCATTTTTGCGTCTTTTGTTTTTGAGAATTCCGAGATTTTTCAAGGATGCATCGCTGCATCCTAGACGAGCCAAAACTACCCACAATCCTCTGCGTTCACTGGGCGGGTTCTTGAAAATGACAGAGCAGTACACGTTCAAACGAAGTGAAGTTATATTAGTTTTCAGAAATATTTTGTGCCGTATTGCTTTTTATAGATTCATCATGTTAATGCAAATAATCAAGCCTAAAGACCTGTGCCACTTTTCAAACGTTTTTGCAACTTAATGATACGTTGCTATATTTTGCATGGACGTAGCTGGTGTTAAACACCACTGTCACCAATGTCAATTTACTCGCTCACAAGATTACATTATTTATGTATACCTATTTATGTTTGTGTTGAATCGGGTTTTTTTAGGGTCAGCCCAGCAAACGGAGGCTTTTGTGCGCCTTAGGGTGGCGCACAAACATTTGTTTACCGGTGGAAGGGATAGTGCCACTATCCAATGTTGTACAATTAATGCACAACCGATCATTTGCAATGTTTGTAATTTTTAATGAACGTATTTAATTGTATTTCATATGATATACTTGTGTTCAAAGCACTGGTAGATTGTAGGCATATATGAATGAATGAATCAGATCAGTTAAATAATATATCCAAATAAATACACGTTTATCATCTCTTTCTTTGTCTTTTTCCCCCTGCATAATAGTAATCAACCGTACTGTAAATGTGATGCATGAATTAAGTTCTCAGACAATTTCACTTAGTTTTATAAAAATTGAATGGATTTTCCTTTTAATAAAGACAATTCGATCAACCACAACAAAGCTTTTGTGACTTCCCCAAAGAGGCTCCATGCGAAGGAGACATGACCGCATTCATAACAGACAAAAGTCAAATAAATATCGATCAGCTTGATTGCTGCCATGTTTTATTCATAAGCGCACATGTGTTTACAAGCGGACACGCAGTATTAAAAAGCGGAAGCGCTTCCACACTACCAAGTCGTTCCCAAAGTCCGACGTTACAAACGCTAGGAAGCACTCGATCTAGCACTCTAGTCTCATCTCCATAGGACGCGACTAGCAAGGACGCGTCCTAGCAAGGCTGCAGCCTTCACTTTGGGAAACAGCCTTGGGCTGGGTGAGGCTGAATACCTGTTGTGCATTGAGAAATCAATGTGGGTCCCATCAGTCAAGACTCAGGCCAGGTGAGGCTGCTTATGCCAGCCATCATCCACATACACTAGTGTCTCACCTGCACTGTGATTGCCTCCCCGGTCCCTGATTCGTCTCACCTGTGCTCCCTCACGTATAAATTGCCCTTGTTTCCATTTGTCTAATGTCAGTTCGCCTTGTGTCCCCTGGGTATTGTCAAGCCTCAGTATTTGCTAGTGTTTTGTGCCCGGATACTTGCAGATACTACTGCATGTAATTGTGTTTTGTATCCTCCTTAGCGAGCACCTTTTGTTATAATTTTGTATCCTCCATGAGAGCGTTTTTGTTGACATTTTCTAGTAAAGCGTTTTTGGTTTAAACATACTGCCGTCTTTTGAGTTTTGATCTGAGTCCCTGTCCCTGAGTCAAGGCTTGACAATTCTAGCTATAATTGGATATCAACAGGTTTTGTCAACAGAACACTAATTGTGTGTTCTGTTCAGTGGGAGATAATTGTTTTATTATTATCAAGGAACATTGTTGGAGTCAGCAGATTTCATGATGGCATCTGATAATTTGAATACAAAATTCACTCACGTAAATTCTCTATTATGAAAGAAATTCAAACCGATCTAGCTTAGATCTTAAGGGGTGCTAATGATATATATATATATATATATATATATATATATATATATATATTTATATATATATATCCTATTGAACTAGGATGATGTCATCTTCCAACAGGTATATCCTTGTCATTTGCGAGGCAAACTGCACTAATGATCAGAGGAAAAGGACTTTCCAAGAATCGATGAGAATGTGATACGATCTTATGTTAGTTGGATGATATATGATAATCAGAATTTGCAAAACATTGTTAGGAACATTATGTTAATCAAATCCACAACATCAACAAACAACAGCAATAAACAAACAATTTCAACATACAAACATAAACATAGATCAATGACTCGCATCGGCTTGCAAAAGATGGAAATCCCTTCTCTGAAAAGACTTTGACATCTTGGGTTATTTTTTTCATCCTCAAATGTCTCAATGGTGACAAATTCACCATCCGGTCACTCGGTTTATTACAATGAAGGTGGGCCGGATGCATTTCATGCATTGTGAATGCATTGTTGTCATGTTAAGGTAAGGTTATATTGTGGGAATACACCATCTATTAGGGAGAAAAACATATTTTCTGTGGTATCTGAATTACTGTCTATAGAAACAATAATCATGAATATAGAAGGGATTAGCTATACATTATATATTGTGGGGTTTTGCCATTAGCAATCTCTAGAGGCTTGAGTTGTAGCTACAGTTATAGCTATTTCATTTTCATATGAATGTCATGTGTCATGCATATATGTATCATTATCAGCACTGTAAAGTTACAAACGTTCAGCAGTACACCTAGCCTGATGCCTTTTGAGAATGACAAAGAGATACACAATCTATATATACATGCATGCATGCATAGAGAAAAAATGGCATAGAAACTATGATAGATACATAGATGTCTTTAGTATGGCTAACATACTGTATATATACAGTATATCCTGATCAATCAGAATGCAGTAGCTGGAAGAGTTGCCTGCTGAATTGTCCCTGACATCATCTTGTTGTCGTCCTCTCCAGACGGAGCCTTCAGATGGCCAGGACCAAAATCAATGTTAGACAAATCGTCTTCAGTCAGTGCACTGAGTTCCGCTCCCTTCTCCTCTTTCCACAAGCGCTCGTACTCCTGCTTGAGCTCCTGGTAGGAGCGGGAGAAGGTGTGAAAGATGGAGGTGGCCGGGAACGCCATGATCAGGATCCCGCTCAGGATGCTAGTTAGCGCCACCATCTGTCCGGGGATGCTGTGCGGCACCATGTCGCCGTAGCCCACTGTCGTCATGGAGATGATGGCCCACCAGTACGACGCCGGGATGCTGCTGAAGCTCTGGTGGGGCGGGGTGGCGGAAAGCGGGGCCAGCTCGCTCTCGGCAAGGTGGACCAGCGGGGAGAAGAGAGCCACGGCCACGCAGACAAACAGCAGGAGCAGGCCGAACTCGCTCATGCTGCGCTGCATGGTGAGGCCCAGAGTCTGCAGGCCCAGGGAGTGGCGGGCCAGCCGCATGACGTACAGGATCCTCAGGGCCCGCAGCAGGCGCAGAATCAGCCCCAGTCTGTCCAGGTAACCGCGGCCGTTGCCGGCGTCCGGATGCGTGTCGTCCTGGACCTCCACGGCGAGGCTCACGTAGTATGGCAGGATGGCGATGGCGTCGATGATGTTGAGGGGGCTGCACAGGAAGGCCAGCTTGCTCTGGGCGTTGAGGAACCGCAGCACAAACTCCAGGGTGAACCAGGCGACGCAGATGGACTCGACGACAAATATGTTCCGACACTTTTGGGAGCATTCACCCTATTGGAATAAAACAGAAAACATGAGCCATTTACTTCTCGAACTTAATGAAAAAGTTTTTCATTAAGCACCTTTCAGTTCCCCATATTCTTGCACCATTCAAATCCCATAATAAAGTTAACAGAAAGTTGGTACGGCTATTATTTTCACAAATCCTCCCTTTCTGCTTATAAACAAAATGTAGCCTGTTCCCCCAGTAGAACGTTGGTGTATTTCAGTGTCTGTGTTTACATTTCTTAGTGTTAGGACAGGCCAGTGCCTCTCCAACTGATAAAATTTGTTATTTCCAACAATCCTCCATTGGTTTATGTCCCAACAAGGACCAACCAACCGGGACGTCTGGGACACAGCCAGGGGCCGTATACCTTATCAAGGGAGACTGCCTCTGTTCAGATATAACCAATGTTCCTTCTAAACACACACCTTGGATTCTTCCTCTCTGAGATCAGGCATGGTGCTGATGCACAGACTGATCACGGTGATGGCCACCATGACGACGGAGAAACACGCAAACGCCTGGCCCGCGGGGCCCGAGTGCGGGTTCTCCATGACCTCCCGCAGCACCCCTATCGCTCTCTGGTAGCCCCCCGCGGCCTCTAGGGGCAGCGCCTTCTTCAGCGCGCTCCGCCGCCGCCTCCACTCCTCCTCCTTGCGCTCCCGCTCGGCCACCTCCTCCACCTGGGTGGTCATGCGGCGCCGGCAGCAGCGCTCCATGTGTCCGGGCTCCACGCCCCAGTAGTCCAGCTCGTCGTGGAGCGCCACGGCGCACAGCTCCCGCAGCAGCCGCAGCTTGCCGGCGGCCAGGAAGTTGAGGACGACCCGGAAGGCGGTGGGGTTGCGGTCGAAGAAGAACTCCTTGCGGGCGTCGTCGTAGTCGTCGCAGAGGCACGCTATCTCCTCGGGGCTGGTGCACAGCCGCAGCCGGCCCAGCCTGCTGTGGGGGAACTGCTCCAGGGTGCTCCAGGGGAAGGCGTAGCGGTTCCCCCCCACGTTGACCAGCGCCTGCAGGGCGGGGTCCACGGCGCGGCATGCCTCGGGCGCACGGAGCAGCCGGGCACGCTGGAAGTACGCGCCCTTGATGGTCTCCGTCTCGGGGATCTCGGTGAAGAAACGGTCCAGGCTGCTGTCATCACTGCTGCTGGAGTAGGTGCTGAAGTCATTGTTGGCGTTGCTGATGATGGGCATTCTTCCTGGATGTCTCTTCGGTGGCGACAGCAGGTGAACGGAGATTGGGCACGAGGGCACACAGGAATCCTGGTCAATTCTGATCATAAAGGAAATAAAATTCAAAATCACTTTGTTTGGTTGCACACAGAATCGGTAGATGATATCTGGGCATGCCTTGTGCATCACAAATATGGTTCATGAGCTTATTGTTAATCACAAACACTCTTACCTACAATAATGTGTTTTTTTGAGTGTTTTGACATTGAGTTTACTTTGTTTCTCCTGGTTTGAGAAGTAGACCTTAGGTCAGTTATGTTAGGCATTGCATAATCAGTCAAGCTATGACATATGCAGCCATGTTTATGCAGTAATTCAAATACAATTTTAATTGTCATATATTTATTATTCACTATGCTAATTAAGGTCTAAACAGATCTCCTTCCTACTGACTTCAGGAATTTAATGGCTTTCGCTGAATTGGCACGAGTAATTCGATGCTAAATCGATTCTAAATAGAAATAAGGAATTGTTTTGAGTATCCACTTACCTTATATAGGCCTAGTGTGTGGTATTAATCCCTTACTGGTAGCATAATAACAATCCATAGGCCTACATAACACGATTTCCAATCGCTGGAAAAGAAAATCTATATATCGTATTAAAAATTAGAAATAAAAGCTAGAGAATAACATTGCGTCGATTACCTAAAACTGAAAAACAACCCTGAAACCAGAAGCAGCTTTATTCGTATCGTGGCAACTTGATGCTTGAAGGTGAACCTGAAGTTCGCACCGAGTCGCTCCACAGCATCAAAACAAAATCAGCTGCACCCCCGATTATTCGTTGAAAGCAGTCCGGGGTTCAAATAGTTCAATGTTAATCGGGTCTTTAAGTGCAGCTACCGTTGTTTCGTGTTAAAGTCCCAACGATGAGTAACCTAAAAAACGATCAGGTTTTCTAACGTCCTGAGAAACGCTGCTGAAATATATTCATCTGGTTGTTGGGATGATCCTCCTCTCTCTCTCTCTCTCTCTCTCTCTCTCTCTCTCTCTCTCTCTCTCTCTCTCTCTCCCCCCCCCCCCTCTCCCCCTCTCTCTCTCTCTCTCTCTCTCTCTCTCTCTCTCTCTCTCTCTCTCTCTCTCTCTCTCTCTCTCTCTCTCTCCCCCCCCCCCTCTCCCTCTCTCTCTCTCTCTCTCTCTCTCTCTCTCTCTCTCTCTCTCTCTCTCTCTCCTCTCTCTCTCTCTCTCTCTCTCTCTCTCTCTCTCTCTCCCCCCTCTCTCTCTCTCTCTCTCTCTCTCTCTCTCTCTCTCTCTCTCTCTCTCTCTCTCTCTCTCTCTCTCTCTCTCTCTCTCTCTCTCTCTCTCTCTCTCCTGCTATAGAAGACACATGGCCTATGCTATAAGCCTTTGTTCTAATACACCAAAACCACAGCATTTAATGAGGAAATAGATATCCAAATACAGAGGGATTATTTGAGTAAGAATACAAATCATATTATGTCAGACTGCAAGCCTGGCGATTAAATTTACTTTTTCCACAAGAGAGGACAACATTTTAATCTCTCTCTTGACTTCCCTACTCCACATTGTTGGTTACATATTGTTCTCAAAATATTTTACTAATGTACACCCTTATTGTTGCAGACACGTGACCATTTACCAGCACAAAACATTTTGGGGCAGGAAATGTAAGGCCATTTGCATGTTTTTTAATAAACATTAACATTAAACTCTTGGTGTGGATAGTCGGAGAACAAGTGGAGTTGTGCCTCACTAATGGGTGTTGTATTTTATTAGGAACATTTATTAAGCATTCAGAAATACATAATTCTATTCAGGTGGTATAGATTCTGAGTTCTTCCTAGTACCCCCTCCAGTCCTTCAATACCTGTGTGTATTCTTGAAACATTGGAATATAGGATTTTGGTAAAGCCTCAGGGTTATTGACCTTTCTTTTTAAGTATAGACACATGAACCCAGTTGTCTCATAAATCAGTAATGTTAATCTGGACCCGGGATTAGAATTGGAGGAAACATCCAAACATTGAGGGATTATCTGATCAGAAACAAAGCTATTCTATCTCTTTATTATTATGCCAGACTGCAATGTTAATCTCCTTAAAGAGATAAATGTTTCATGGTTTGCTATCTGGTAGTACACTTGTTTAGCTAACATTTAGGTGCAACATTCATGCAAGACGTTGTTGCTTAGGCTGTTTTGCAGCATCCTTTGCCCCAATTACACTGACAACATTGGAGGTTATCATGCATCACTGGAATCACTGACTCTTGAAAATTGTCCCTGCTCATTTAATTGGAAGCCATTGCCATGGGAGCTACTCTCTCCAGAACGACTGATTAATCACTTCACCCACTGCCACTTGGTACACACTCAGCCCCTGAGCTTCCCTGTCCTGTCCTGGGCATGTCTTAGTATTGGTGCCCAGCCATGTTTTGTATAATGTATATATACATATTTTGGTCTGAAAACATTGTTGTTTAGGAAAACAGTAGTAGAGTTTGATGAGTGACAATAGGATGAATTGAACAGTTATAATAAAGTAACATTTCAATGTTAAAGGTCCCATGACATTGTGGCATCCCGCCACGTGGTCCCCGGCCTGGACGGGCCCGGGGTACCGTAGAGGACGGGGTGTACCACCCCCACCCACCAGCCGGCGAGAGAGAGCAGCCCTTTCGGCACCCCAATCAGGGTGATTGGGGGACACCTGGCCGAAAGCACGGGGGCCATTTTAAAAGGAGGCACAGCACAGCACAGGACGGCTCGGGTGCAGGAAGGAAGGGCTCGTGGCAGCAAGAGAGCCTAGAGGCCCACGGAGGCCCTACAGACCGTGAGAACCCTGGTTGATTGAAGTGTTTGTGAATAAATGCCTGCACTGGCTTATCCAGCACACCAAAGTGTCGTTTGTCCGTGGAACCCGGCTCATTCAAGGAGCGGGTTACCACACTTGGTGGAGAATGCAGGCACGAAGATCCCACTACGACCCCCCGCAAGAGATGCTGCTGCCGCCGCAAGAGACGCTGCTGCCGCCGCAAGAGACGCTGCTGCCGCCGCAAGAGACGCCGCCGCCGCCGCAAGGGACGCTGCTGCCGCCGCAAGAGACGCCGCCGCCACCGCAAGGGACGCCGCCGCCGCCGCAAGGGACGTCGCCGCCGCCGCAAGGGACGTCGCCGCCGCCGCAAGGGACGCCGCCGCCGCCGCAAGGGACGCCGCCGCCGCCGCAAGGGACGCCGCCGCCGCCGCAAGGGACGCCGCCGCCGCAGCGGGAGAGAAGGCCGCAGCGCGAGGCCGGGACAGGGCTGCGCCGCCGGCCGGCGCGGACGTGGGGACGGGTCGGCCCTGTATGCTGGCGACCTGCTGGGCGCAGGGGACATCTGGTAGTCCGACCATCCCGGCGAGGGTTATGAACCAGGACACGCAGGCCATGGTGGACACCGGCAGCGTGGTCACCCTCCTCCGCCCCGACTTGGCGGGAGGGAGGGAGGGGAAACCCATCGAGGTGGCCTGCGTGCACGGGGACATACGGTCCTATAAGACCTGCCATGTGGTCGTACGGACACCACAAGGGGTGTTTACGGCACGGGCGGGGATTGTACCCAACCTCCCCGTGCCGCTCCTAATCGGGAGGGATTGCCCGATATTTCGCCGGCTTTGGGACCCGGCACTAGAGTCCCGGGGCAGGAGAGATGCGGTCGCCGCCGCGGCAGGAGAGGCAGCCGCCGCCGGCGCAGCCGCCGCCGGCGACGAGGCGGCGGGAGACGAGGCGGCGGGAGACGAGGCGGCGGGAGACGAGACGACGCTGCCGGAGACGACGCTGCCGGAGACGACGCTGCCGGAGACGACGCTGCCGGAGACGACGCTGCCGGAGACGACGCAGCCGGAGACGACGCAGCCGGCGCCGCAGGAGACACCCGGCCCCGGCGAGATACCATCCTGGGCGGGTCCCTCGGCTACCTGGGGCTTGGTCAAAGGGTGGAGGAGTGTGGCATCCCGCCACGTGGTCCCCGGCCTGGACGGGCCCGGGGTACCGTAGAGGACGGGGTGTACCACCCCCACCCACCAGCCGGCGAGAGAGAGCAGCCCTTTCGGCACCCCAATCAGGGTGATTGGGGGACACCTGGCCGAAAGCACGGGGGCCATTTTAAAAGGAGGCACAGCACAGCACAGGACGGCTCGGGTGCAGGAAGGAAGGGCTCGTGGCAGCAAGAGAGCCTAGAGGCCCACGGAGGCCCTAGAGACCGTGAGAACCCTGGTTGATTGAAGTGTTTGTGAATAAATGCCTGCAATGGCTTATCCAGCACACCAAAGTGTCGTTTGTCCGTGGAACCCGGCTCATTCAAGGAGCGGGTTACCACAACATGAAAATCTCACTTTATGAGGTTTTCTAACATAAATATGAGTTCCCCTAGCCTGCCTATGGTCCCCCAATGGCTAAAACTTGCGTTTGGTGTAAAACGAGCACTAGCTGTTCTGCTCGCCTTTGAAAAAACTGAGGCTCAAGTGCGCTGATTTGGAATGTCCGTATTTATGACGTCACCAAGAATCTCAGCTCCTCCCCTTACTCTGCCTGGCCCGCCAATGAGACTCGCCCGTGCGAGCGCCACATGTGTGTGTGTGTGTGTGTGTGTGTGTGTGAATACACACACTGTAACGCAAGTGTTTCTTGTTGGTTCTTTGACGTGTCTTGTATTTCCACAACAAGACTGTTGTGGGGGTTATCTGAGCCATGGCTGAGAAGGAATTGGGGGGAAAGGAACTTTGGCTTTGACTCGCTGAAGTACATGAACTGCGACATGCCGCCGGTTGCCGCGAGGCACCATCGCCCGGCAGCGGGCAGCCGGCAGCAGGCAGCGCCCGGTTCAGTCGACTTCAGGTTGATGTGAAAGTGGAAGAACCAGAGTCGTTTGTGAATCATAATATCGTCTGGAGGCGCACACAGCTTTTGGCCGTGATAATATGTATTAAATGATATAGATTTCTATGTATTATATGATATTATTTAGATATAGAGATCCAGGACTGTAACGCAAGTGTTGTACACTTCCTTGTTATTTGGATAACCGTTCTGCTTTTGGTGTTATGGCGCATAACACGTCGGACTCTCGTCTCTGGTATTTCTACAACGAGACTCGTATTGGGGGTTATCTCAGCCAAGGTTGAGAATGAATTGGGGGGAAGGAACTTTGGCTTTGACTCCCTCAAGAACATGAACCACGACATGGAGGTGAAAGGGATTGTTGGCGGCGAATGTCTCCCGCTTGAGCCCCGCTGAGGGACCACCGCCGGAGGCGGAGGTGCCTAAGCGCGTCCCGGCAACGATCCCTTTCTCCTCCTTGTCGCGGTTCAGTCTACTTCACATTGATGAGGACGTTGAAGAACCAGGAACGTCGGAGAACCCAACGCGGTCGTTTGAGATTCATAATATCGGCTCACACAGCTTTTGGCCGTGATAATATATATTATATGATATAGATATCTATGTAGGCTATATGATAATATTTAGATATAGAGCTCCAGGACTCCCGTGTGTTCTAGAATATTTACAGAATACGGCTAAAGGCTGTGCGCCTCGCCATTGCGATACATCCACTATAAACAGAGCGCATGGTACCGTGGCTGCAAGCTGCTCAGGGCCACACCCCCACCCTCCTCCTTGATCCGCCTCGCTCCTCCTCATTTGCATTATAGCTACAGACACCAAAACAGCGCATTTGGGGGAAGCTCAATGTGCGACTGGCTCGGAGTGGCTGTAACTCTGCACCACGGCTGAATTTCGGGAACGTCTTTGAATACTGTGTTAGTTGCCCACTAATACCTATATTAAAGAATACATAAAATAGCATGTCATGGGACCTTTAATAATATTTGAATGATTTAAGTATATTGATAAACACAGGGGTCATGCATGGTAGCTTTCGTTTCATTAAGCACTTTTCCCTAAATGCACACCTCTCAGAGGCATGCAGTAGCTCAGGGGGTAGAGCGATTGAACTTGTAAATTGAAGGTTGCTTGTTCGATACTTGGCTCCTCCTAGCTGGGTCGAGTTGTCTCTGGGCAAGTCGCCTGCCTGCTCCCGATGAGCTGGCTCTGTCTTTGTTTGGTCAAGGTTGACACCGCGTACAGTGTGTGTAAAAGAAAAAATGGTTTTAGGTTACTTTGCATAAAAGCATCTTCCAAAGGCACTACATGTAAATGTAAACCTCTCTGTGTCCTGTTTCCTGTGCCCGAACAGAGAGCATGTTTGCTAGGATGCTGTCACTCGATCACACAGGGTGTTCTCAGATTATATGTGCCAGGGTTCATTTTACACCTAATGCCGGCCAGCCACTGAGCTCTGTTCTCAGTTTACATTTGGTGGAGAGAAAATATCAATGCCTACCCTCTCTAAACGCTTCATAGTGTTGTTGAATATTGCTGTTTTGGGAGATATTATTGCTATTGTATGCTTGTGGTCAATATACAATATATCCCAACTGCAAAAGGAGACCAACATAATAGGACAAAGTAATTAGTTGGTCTGCGTGATTTAATTAGTTGGGCTATTGATTTGCGTAATTAAAATGTTAAACCAGCCAGAGGGAGTTGATTAATCTTCCATACTTTTTAGCTGGAAATTGGAAACTGAAAATGTGAGATGATGACATTTTTAAGTTGTTAAATTGTTGTAATTGATTTCCTCTTCAATCCAGCCCAAGAGGAAAACAACTTTGGCTAATCCTGGCAGGGATTGGACTCCCTTGAAACCATCAACAATATAAACAATACGTAAGGCAATTAGACCAAAGCAGGTAATGAGTGTAAAGGAAGATTACAACAAATGGGCACAGGATAGGACATAACGGAACTTGTAAAATGCATGGTATATAATCAAATGCTTATTGTTTGTTGTCAGAGGGGAAGTCAAATACACCGGGTTTCCCTGCGGTCATCGCCAGATCGTACTTCAGCGATAGTTTTTTGCAACCGGCTCAAGTATTTTCTAACACTTCCTAGTTGTTATTCTCCTGTTGAAATCATGTATCTGGCCTTTGTTTCCTTTTGCCAGTGTTTTTGTGGATCAACACCTCCAGCCTGCCTGCTTCATTTCTTCCAGCCTGAAGCTCCCCACTCTCCAACCTGACCCCTGCCTCACCCCTGGTCTGCTCCAAATAAACCTTTTCATTAGTAACCCAACTCCAGTCCTGTCTCTCCAGTCCTATAGAAATTGAAAACTGCATTTAGTGCTACATTTTTTGCTTATATTCACGGGCGAAAAGGCAGCCTGAACCGATTTTTTGTGTGCGATGGAGCTGGGTTTCAGCTGTCCTGATGTCAGTGAGGAGCTCGTTCCGCCATTGTGAACCCAGGTCTCGTACTGAGGGACTAACAAGCTGTTTGGCAGTCATAGGGTGACTTGCACATGTCCTGTAGGATCGGCCTGAGACATTTGCAGCATGGCAGGCAAGTACCCATGACCTGATTCGGATTCAAGCATTCAATGATAGCCAGTGCAAAGTGCGAAGCAACAGTGTAGTGTGAGTGAACTTGGTTTAGCTCTAGCTTTGGAAGTAAGTTTGCTCACTGGATGAGCAGTAGGGCTCTGTAGGGACCCTTCGGCTAGGTGGGGCTGAACACCTATTGAGACTGCACACCTGTGCAATGAGTTATCGATGTGCATAGGTTAAACCAGCCATTCCCACACTCACTCAAGAGATCATTGACATGCATGGCTCCCCACCTGCTCTATGCCCCATTGACAAAAACTCAGCAATAAACTGGTTTCAATGTCTACAGCCTGTCTGCTGGATTTGGAGGAGCCCAGTAAAGCCAGCTAGTTGGAGGGTGGCAGCTAGGTGGCTTATAGCCCCTGACAATGCTACACCCATTTGTAGAAAATATGTCTGGATGGACAGGGCAAATTTATCCAGATATCACAACCATATCCATGAGATGGATTGTTTAGTGTTTGCCAAATTGGTTTATTAAGCTATTGTAGTAGGCCTATGCAACTAAATTACTCCCTAAGGGTGGATAATTTGGTACAATTCTAAAACTTCAAACTGCTTTGGTAAAACATTTCTGTAAAAGTTGGACGCAAGAAAGCCGAAACAGATGGAGAATAAAATACTAAAGAATTATCATGGAAAATAAATCTATCGCATTAGGTCTGATTATCATGAATTAGAAGTAAAATTCAAAATACAATAAAAAGCAGTCAGGGTAAATGCAGACTGACCAATGTAGTGTATGCAAGGCAATGTGAATGTAAAAAATATCAATATCTGTGTGGGATTAAAACCCTGAAAGAGGACTGTTTTGCATAGCTTCTTTCTCGGGCTCCTTTCAGAAGTTCAAGAGAGGCGAGTTTGGCAATGTGGTCAGCCTTATCTTATGAAACACAGACACAACCAATGATAACAAGTCTGAATGTTGGTTGTCGAAGCCAAACTGTGTTCCCCAAGCAGAAATACATCCTCTGTTCCAATCTCCGCTCAGACTTTATGCTGCTCCCTGGCTCCCCAGTCCCCATCCCCACATCAAGATGGCGGCCACATTTCTCGCGTCCCAGCAGCCAATGCTGCGTCTATGGATGTCGTGAATTCGGGTAAACCATTGCTATGAGTAGGCATAGTCATTACATCATGCCAGGGGCGTGAACTTCCCTTGATCAAACTCATTTATCTGAATAAACTGGGAATCTCTCCGGGTGATACTGCCTTCTGCCACATTGATTCCCGAACTCGCTGGTTTGCTTACAGAGACAAGACAGAACCAGATATCTCAGCCACATCCAAGAGGCCACAAACTTCAAATGCCCCATATCAGGATTTCATCCCCTGCAAGCCGCTTCTGAGATTATGAGATGAAATCCTTCTCAGACCTGAGATTATGAGCAAATGCACATTCAATGTTTTGAATAAAAATAAAAAATAGAGGTTGCGCCGGCCAGTTTTGAATCCAAATGATTGGATACATTCAGAAGCCTATATATTTCATATTTGAATTAATGATCAGCTATTTTACAAACCAACAATTTTACATAGCAGCCATTTATAAATCATCTTAATTATATCTCATAAGACAAGCTACGATATTGGCTATACTCAGGGATGGGCAGTATTTCAAATACATGTATTTAGAATAAGTTTTTCAAATACAAAATACTATTTTCTAATTTGTATTTTATTTAGAGGATGAAAATTCCTTGGCATTTTTTATCAAAAAATGTAAAATTGTATTTTCAATATACTGTAAAATACTTTCTGTCAAACAACCTGATGACATCTACTGTAGGCCTATTTATCTATAATGCACGAAATTAAATCTCTGGCTCTGTCCGTCTGTGGCACCCTCGCATGGTCAAGCCCCGGTATACCGCTCTCGGCCACTATGACACACACTTTTTTGGCGCTGTTTCACACTTGCTATGGACATCACACACGTCTCGTCATCACACACAAAACGCCAGTAGAGGGTTTATTTTCCTTTTCTGGACTGATTTACAGGCCCCATGGGCGTCGTCTGAATGCAACACTGTTTGAGAAGTTAGTTGTGCTTAAAGGCATCAACTGAGGAGAAACAACACACCGCTAAGGTGGCTAAAGTTACACATAGGCCTACTCCTTTGCTCACACAAGGACAACAAAAGGACTTGAGTTCACAAGCTTTGATAGCACACTTGGGTTTGCTATTTTCCTTTCTTTCCTGTTTTACAGATTTAACCTCGACTTTAAATTTGTCTATGTTCTCTGACCTATGAAATATTTCAGTGCTATGGTGAGTTGAGCAAGGTACGTTTTATTACTCTGTTTCCTGGGAATAATTGACGCAAGCAGAAACCAGAAAACAAGCCGTTTTTTCTTTCTTTTTTTATGACAAGAAAACGAAAATCAAAATTTCAGTTTGTTTATTCGTTTTTTGGTTCTTACTGAGCGAAACGAATTTACCACTCAATATCTGGTTTCTGCCGGTGGGCGGGTCCTCTTATTGGCTAGCGTGCTTCGTTGACCTGTGCTCTTCATGATAAAAGTTCTTCCGTTTGATAATGTCGACAAAAATATTACTGTATTATCAGTGCCGCCGCTCCCATAACGCGCACTACGCGCTGCGCGTAGGGCCTCAAGTCCTGAGGGCCCCCCCTGGTTTTAAGTTTGTATTTATGGATAACTATTTAATTTAAAAGATTTTGGACATTCCAATACTTGTGTGTACTGTATGTATGTTTTGGCTGTTCTGTGAACTGTGTTTACAAAGTAGATTTAACTTTAGCGTTTTAATAAAATGTTAAACTGGCAGAAACCAATTCTTTTTTTCGGGGGGGGGGGGGGGGGGCATAAAGGAGTTATGCTTAGGGCCCCAAAATAGCTAGCAGCGGCACTGTGTATTATAGACACTAGCAGACACAGAGGACCACACCACCCACAGTCAAGACTGACACGGCTTCAAATAACAATAATAGTAATCATTTGAAAATGAGAACTTATGAAGTTATGATGACTTCATTGCAGTTGATGTTTAGCCACA
Organism: Gadus macrocephalus; assembly: GCF_031168955.1. Lineage (NCBI taxonomy): Eukaryota > Metazoa > Chordata > Actinopteri > Gadiformes > Gadidae > Gadus > Gadus macrocephalus. The sequence continues at coordinate 8,120,542 of NC_082395.1, forward strand.
GTTAATACATTCAGAGTAGACCTGAGGGCTTTACTACGACATCATTGTCCGGCTCTGAACTATGCGCTCTGTAGCCTATACGCGTTCACATCAAAGGAGCTGCGATCGCGGGCTGCTGAATTCCTCACAGCCTGAGAGCTATGAGGAATACAAGTGATTACAACACATTAAAAATCTTTGATGAGTCATAATAAAAATATTGACTCATTATTGTGCATTTAAAGATGTATATTATTACATTGCAGCATTATTTGGGGATGACAATACAAGACTTGAATGTGCATTTGAAGGAGAGTTTGCTTTGTATTCCAGCTGGCAAATTTATATAGGCTACTATAGATCCATTTCAAAACACGTTCCAAGTAGGCTATAGGACAAAGCATAATGCATCCTGGAATGAGTGAAGCTTGCCTGCTGACATGTTAAAATGACTGCCACAACTGCCATGAGCAAAGAGCAAAACCATTTGTACATGTAGGCTACAGTAGCCTATTCAATATTGAATGAAGTAGGTTACTGTACACTCTTTGTCACTGTACAGAGTAGTCAATATGATTTGCTTGTACAGCACCTTAAAAAACTCACTGTAGCCTATATTCTACAGGGGGGGGGGGGGGATATATATTAATATGTGACTGCATACAAATTTTTCCACAGACATGGTGACTAATGTATGATAGTAGGCATTATTGGCCCTTAACACTAATATTCAGAAACAACACTGCCTCAAAGGATGGCCTAAGCAACACCAGTAGAGGCATATACTTTTCCCTGAACTTTTAAACGTTGCAAACGTGCAAAACATATATTATATTTATGTGGGATTCAGTCCAATGCTTTTGTTCCATAGATAGAACTTTATCAATCCCCTGCAGGAGAAATGTGTTAATGTTTGTCCCTATAAAACAATAATGGTAAACTTCCACCAATGCAAAGCGAACAGAACTGAGTAGGGGAGGGCGTAGCCCAACTAGTTTGTGACAGGCCCAGAGGAACGCAACGCAAATTAAATGTGAACATGTATTGAGGCTTTAATAAATCCCGGACGATTTTGAAATTTCACCCGGACGCATTTGATTCCTACCCTTCCACTGTTAAATAGCGGCGCAAATTGTGTGGCGTGTGACGGTGTGAGCGTGTGCATGGGTTGAATTGCGTGCGTCTCGCGGAGAGCCCTGCGCAATGTTCAGCTGTCAGAAATGTGTTGTTATCACTTGTATTCCTCATAGCTCTCAGGCTGTGAGGAAATCAGCAGCATACAAGCCTATATGCCTATACAAAATTATTCAACTGTGATGCAACTCACCATAAGTTTGGTAGTGACGGTGTTAAATAACTGAAAAGGTTAAAATGCTACCTAGTTTAAACAGCATAACAAATATTGTTGAAATGTTCAAAATATAAAACAGAGCGCTACATCAAAAGAAGCACTTAGAAGGGGTACAAATTACTTTAAAATGCATATTTAGCCAACCATTGGTGGATGAGTGCTTCAATTCGGTTTTACAGTTTCTATAGATGGTATACAGGTGGTGGCAGTATTGAGCCAGTTTTCTTTTTGAAGCAGCCAAAGAAGACGACGAAGAAGACGTAAAACGAGAGCTCCTAACCAACTCTCGCGTTAATCTTCATAGCTAGTATAAATACAGACGTCCCTGGGAAACGGTCTCTTTTCCTTTGTCCCCTTAGCGGTGAAGGTGCAACAGTAATCGGTCGTCCCGAATCTGGGTTCATCCGACACCATCACCAACCAAGCTGAACAGAGCACTACTACCAGATCAGCATCATGCCTCCCAAATTCGACCCCAGCGAAATTAAAGTTGGTATGTGTAAAGTCTCTGATATAAACTGTTTCAGAGTCAAGATGGAGCCAATGTCCGTCCGGTTCGGCTCTGTCTCCTCGTCTATGAGGTGGACACAGAAAATGGTAAATATAGGGAACCCAGGCTCTTCAAATGCGGTACCAACGATTGAAATTGTTTGGTTTGTATAATGTTGTACTGTGTTCGTTCATGATTCCGGTCTTTGAGAAGGCCGTATCGGATTTACTGCAGCACCACGTGTGCTAGGTTAGCCTCATGACGTCATTCGCTAGCTAGTATACAGAATTTGAATGCTCTGCTTGTCTTACTAATATTTTGAACCCAACCGAGTATCTAATCCGTAACGTTCACTCTACGAAGCAAGACTGGTTTGAAATGAGTTGTCACTCTACTCAGCATTGCTTGCACATTCCTACACTATTTAAATGCAGGGACAATGTTTTGTATTTCTTTTCATGTATGGAATTTAAGCAATTGTGTGGGCCTTCATTTATTGATTTAAGCAAGCTCGGTGGGATTCTTTATTGATGTTGGCATTATCGAATGTTCATTGATGGCCGGTGCATTTTCTGAATGAGTGAAATGCTGAATTGATGAGTCTACACGTGGCTGGTACATAGTGAGTTTTTATGGTTCAAATAATGCTGTTTGTGAAAGCCAGAATTAATTTAGTGAGGTTGGCTTTAGCCTTGCTAGTTGTGTCAAATAACGTTTTCATCGTGTCTGCTTCTAATTTTCAGTGTACATGAGATGTACTGGTGGAGAAGTTGGTGCCACCTCAGCACTTGCTCCCAAAATTGGACCTCTGGGTCTGGTAAGTTTCTGTCTATACAATGTTGTTTTTTTTTAGCCTCCCGCCACTCTGCCTGTCTGTTTGTGACTGTGTATAGTCCAGTGGAGGCTGAGATTGACCCAGCTCTAGGAAGCAGGGCTACCCAGTATAGTGGGAATCCCTGTGCCGAAAGATCTGGTACATGTTTGACAACGGCCGTTGAACATGTTTCTTTAAATGGCTTTTATATCTCTGACGCTAATTCGTTTTTTTTTTTTCAATTTCTTCAGTCTCCCAAGAAAGTTGGTGATGACATCGCCAAGGCCACTGGAGACTGGAAGGGCCTCAGAATCACCGTGAAGCTGACCATCCAGAACAGACAGGCTGTGGTATGTAGTCTTAACGGCTTGTTCACTCTTGCCTGCCGCCTCAATCTACCAAAGTCCACGGCTTCTAGGCCCTGAAATCCATTGAAGAAATTAAATGTTTGAAATGTGGTATGGTAAATTTGTTGCCTATGTATGGTGTGTTTAAAATTTTCCATCGACTTCTCCATCTAGGTTGAGGTTGTTCCCTCTGCATCTGCCCTGATCATCAAGGCTCTTAAGGAGCCCCCACGTGACCGGAAGAAGGTCAAGAACAGTAAGTCTAAACAAGACTCCTGCCAACTGATAATGCGATTAGCTGCTCTGGTCATGAAGATACTCATTTGATGGGTAAAACATGCAGCCTCCCGCCACTCTGCCCGTCTGTTAGTGACTGTGTATAGTCCAGTGGAGGCTAAGAGAGACTCAGCTCTAGGAAGCAGGCTACCCAGAAAAGTGGGCAATCCTGTGCCGAAAGGCCTGGTACAATAAAAGCTTAATTTGCTCCAAATTTGTATTTTTCCTAAACTTTCTTTGTCGAAGGAGATTTGGTATTGTGTGCGTAACCATTGCGGTGTAGAATATGTTTTAATCTTTGCCTGTTTTTGTTTCTAGTCAAGCACAGTGGGGCCGTGACGTTTGATGAGATCGTTGGTATCGCTCGTGTTATGAGGCATCGCTCTATTGCCAGGGAACTCTCTGGTAAGTTCTATGAAACTAATTGTACTGGGGAAATTCATTATACAACCATTTGGACCCTTTGCCGGCTAGCCTCCCGCCACTCTGCCTGTCTGTTAGTGACTGTGTATAGTCCAGTGGAGGCTGAGATTGACCCAGCTCTAGGAAGCAGGGCTACCCAGTATAGTGGGAATCCCTGTGCCGAAAGATCTGAAACAATTTCCCAATGACCTGAAATGAGAAATTAATCTTTTATATATATTGCCTACTTGAAGCTGGTAGGTTTTTCTTTAAAACATTGGTTGCATAATATCCATTTCCTTTTTCTTAAGGAACCATCAAGGAAATCCTGGGTACCTCTCAGTCAGTAGGCTGCACCATCGATGGACGGCTCCCCCATGATGTCATTGATGACATCAACAGTGGAAAGATTGAATGCCCAGCAGAGTGATGCTTGACAATAAAATTGACTAAATTTAACTTGTTTCCTCTGGTCTTTTTTATATAATGGTGTATATATCACTGTTTTTGGTTTTGCATGCGAGTTATGTACTTGTATCAGTTAGTCCTAACTAGGAAGGTTTTACTAATGGTTCTTCAATTGTTAACGTAAAATTGGTGATGGAAGCCATCCCACTCGGAAGAGTTGTGAAGAATCTTATCCTAGCCATCAAGTGTACGGGAATGGGTTAACCCAGCGATTGTTGGAATGGTGCATCAGCGCTGTTGGCTGACGTCACTGTTAATGAAGCGAGATCCCAATCAGCCACCTTGCCCCGCCGTCGATAAATTATGAACGGCGCGTATGTCCCCACAACACCCACCCCTTGTTGGTTAGGCCTAAAAAAAAGTTTGGTTCCTGTTGGTTGTCAGTTGAGGTCATGGGTAGGTAGGGAATTTATTTTATTTTTTCCAGCGGCAGCGAATGATAGGTAGGTTGTTTTCATTTAACGAGAGAATTCGCTCATCCTTGTACAGAATGAAGAGGTGCTGTACCAAAACGTGATTATAGTTTGCATAAATTTTATTTATTTTTTTAAAGCTCATAAAATAATTTGGGTCGCACATAAATTGACAGGGTCGGTCGGAAACCGGAACCAAAAATTTTATTTTTTTTAGGCCTTAGAATACTCTAGGTCAGCGGTACGTGCTTATGGTGCGGGCATCTAGCGGATCTTGAGTAAAATGTAATGTTTCGGCCTAGAATCGCTGATACAACCAGTGGCGGTGGGACAATAGAGGGCGCTAGTGTGCCGCCCCTCCGTGAAATATTCACTTGATTATATCTTCCAACTATTCTAAACAATTTATACGGAATAAATCAACACAGCGTTTTTCGTTTGTCACTGCCAGCAACCATTTAAATTTGTCCGAACGTCAATGATTTGGGCTGGGCTAGATATTGGTCATTCGAAATAAACCCATCCATCCCGCTAACTTTTTGCTGTATCAAGCAGACAGCTTTTCATTAGCGCAAGAAAATTCGCCGTTGGGTCGCACCAGTGTGCGCCCCAGGCCAATGGTATCGCTTTTCTATTTTGTTATCACATGATTCGACAATTCAGCGGCCTTCGCACAACAAAACTTTTCGCTAACTAGCAGAGTTGTAAGCCCTTTCCACCCTTTTCAGTGGAGGAATGGGACTCCAAGCAATGTTATATTTAAAAGGAGCAATTAAGTTACATATTAATTTAGTCTTTCGGCCTATAGAATATAAACAAAATGAAGCAACTTTCCCATATTTCTAACTGCATTTGAAGTAGACATTGAGACTCACAAATATTGGACGCTATAGGACTGATCATGTCTCAATATCAGAATAACAATGGGTCAAATAGCAATGGCTGGTGGAATGGCCATGAAGTAGGTCTGTATATGCAGTGTAAGCTCGTCCAGGCCCTGCAAGTCAGGATGTAGGCTATGAATCGGAATGAATAGGTAGGTAGTGGCCAACCCCAAAATGCACCAGAATACAGGAAATCAAGTCTATTGTTCAATTTTTTAAGTTCAAAGTCTATTACTGTGCCCCACCAACATTTTTGATCACCAGCCACCACTGGATACAACCTACACTGCCAACGGCACTAGTTACGACAAATACTCACAATTCGCTTGGATTGAAGCTTCCGCTAGTCTGCAATGAACCGTTTCATTTATCCATTTGAACCTGGAGCATGACAATCATTAACATTGGTACATAAAAATAGTTGAGCATTGGTAACAGTTAAATGGTGATTAGACTGAATCACTTGCTAGTGATGGGCTGCTATGCAGGAATATACATAACTCCTGGTAAAGTGGGATTGCTTAAACATTAACCCCATACAACAATGGTTGACTGAGGGGAATTGAACTGGTAGGTTTATACATTTATTAAGTCATATTGCTGAGGACCTTCAAGTAAGGCATTCAACTATGTAGCCAGGCTACTGGACCATGTGACCAAAAAACAAATTGGTAACATGTTAACAATATCAGGACAATGTCCATGTATTTTACAAAAACAGCAGTATCAATTTGATCATTGAAACCAGCAACTATATTTGGAACATATTCTAGACATACAAAACTGACCCAATAGCAAAACAGCCTTGCACATAGCAACATTCGTGCACTAGGCTAAAGACCTGAGATCCTAGTCCTGAAACTAAACCCTTCAGTGACCAATCAAGACAGGTTTGCATGTGTTGATGCTTTTGAATGCAATGGAAAAAATACATTGGTTCAAGTACATCAATTGAAAAACTTTGCCCATCAATCAGTCATAACCCCAAAAGGATCATAAGAGTGCATTTTCATTGTTTGTGATGGCTCCTTAAGTGAAAGTAGGATAAGCCACTGGAATGTTCTTTAGTTCTCCACTTCCTCCTCCTCTGCATCATTTTCAGCCTCTGGCTCTTCCTCCATTCGTTCTTCATCATCCTCTTCCTCTCGACTCTTATCATTATCCGTCTCCTTCTTCTCTTTTTCTTTGCGTTTCTGCTCAGACACCTCCTTTTTCCCTTTTTTGTAAACTGTTGAGTAGGAAGAAACAATTATAAATACCGTACAAAGTGACCATGCATCTTAACAGCCGAACATGACAAATTTGCATTATACAGAAGACTGATAATTGTTTCACACAAACAAACCTTCCAATGCTTCCCTTAGAGGCTCCAAAAACCGTTCAAACTCCATTTCCTCCATGGCAGCCAACACATCTGCTGCATTCAGAGTTTTTCTTTTTGCTTTCATAGCAAAATTGTTTGCGCTGCCAAGTTCACAAAGAGGGACAACAAAGCAATATAAATTAAAACCTCAAAAGACATTTCATGTTATTGCTGGGTAATAAACAAATACAACTTTTTCACAAACTTAATTTCTCATACCACTTGCATTTGAGATGATATACAAGTGCTAGATTTGACAGTACGACTAAAAAATACATACTTTGAACATTGAAATTACAACAGTTTTCAATCTCTATGAAATAAAACATTACAATTACATTGTAGTGGATTACGTTTGATGATTTGTTCTGCTGGTGTTGTGGAGCGTTTACTTTGATTCATTTACTTACCATGAAGTTGCATACAAAACGAATACACTGGCCGCTTGCGATATTGCCCTTCTTGCTTCTTTTGACACATTAACACCATCCGGTAGCTGCGGAGCATACATCATGTTTAAATTCACCTGGACAAATTTTTACTAATTATTTCGCCACATTGTCAAGCACGCAGGATACAAATAGACAGTTGTAGGGTAAGGGCCACGTTGAATCAACTCACCGCCTCTTTAATAATGCGAGTAATAACAGCGTTCGGAAGGTTAAGGTCCTCGGGTCTTTCCGCCATTTCAGATCACCCCCAATAATTAATGTTCAACGCAAGTGGCTTATGGATAATTTGAACTCGCTCCAACTACAAAGCTAGCGACAGATAGCTAACGTAGCAAAACTATTGTTAGCGTTCGAATTATAGTTGACAAAAAATGTAACGTAAATGAAAAGGTAACTATTTTATCATCGTAGCTAGTACAATCCTGTTGTTGTCTTGAGTTAAGAAAGTTGAGACCAAGTTACGGTTCTCAATAACGCTACCAAGACAAATATCCAAAATATACAAAGGTTTGTTATGGGACGTTTCCCGCGAACCAACCATGCGTCGGTTCTGTCAACTTTCAACCCTGACCTCTGACGTAGTTTCCTTATCACCAATTGTATTTGGTACGTATTTCCTTTCGTCTTATTTGTCGTGATGTTCATGCGTTCATATCGTGCTGTGTGCTTCTATATTGAAATAACAAACAAGATAAGATATTATGATAGCCAAATTTCGACTAGCTCATATCTTAAAATGAACTGAACATATATGTAGTCAATGCTGATCGATAGTGATTTAAATAATGGTGTCCATAAAAACACATCCTATTACTCATATATTCTACAATTTAAAAATAAAAAAGCTAGCCAGCCCTTAACTCTCCCACTCAAACACCCCACAGCAAAGCTACGCTAGAACGCATCACAAAGTTGCTCAGTCAGTTAGGGTGGAGATAGAGCTCTGTTAATCCACTTTTGAATTCTGAAAGTGTCCCGCCTTCTATCTTGGAGGGTCATTTTAGACATTTAACTTTTAACTTCTTGCAGTCGTAGGTATCCATGTATGCGGCTACTGCCTCCCACAGTTTGAAGTGTGCACTACACCCATTTAGTGATTTAACATTCTCAGATTAGGACTGCATCTGCCACTGATTTTTCCACTGATCCTAAGATAAATTCACGTTTTGTAGTTCGATCGCATCAATCTTAGCACTTAAAGCTTTTTTGCACATCACAACCTTTCTTTACATACTCTCAAGATTTCAAAATAACAGTGTATAGTCTTCTATTTATTTTAACATGTCTGTCCAAGCCTTAGTCTCATTATGGGGACTGTTACTGTAAATTGGTTGCAGGCCAGCATCCCTTTTGTCTTTCAGTTTCTGACTTATTCTGCTTTCAAACGTGGGCTGGAACCTTTATACAGTCTCTCACCCTGATCCCAGCTACTACAGCTTGTTCTTGATTATGATGTCTTGGACAAGGTCAGTCCTGGCTGGGGATCTCTCATCCTTTATAGCCATCAGTGAAGCTGAATCAGAAAATATCCTTGTGAGGTCTTACAGATTCCAACACCTTTTGTGCCCTGATATTTCATCTGTTGTGAATACAGACACTCCCTCTGGTAGATTTCTGCCTTGTGCTAATTTTATAATTGGGATATATTCTGAACCCTGCCTTCCCAGTGGATCCATGGAATGATCTGAACATATATGGTTAGATAATTATGTATCAATAAGCCTTTAAATGACCTATGAAGTCTTCTGCCTGCCTTCCTTCCTTCCTTCCTTCCTTCCTTCCTTCCTTCCTTCCTTCCTTCCTTCCTTCCTTCCTTCCTTCCTTCCTTCCTTCCTTCCTTCCTTCCTTCCTTCCTTCCTTCCTTCCTTCCATAATGCATGCACGAGAAATAAACATTGGTGCTAAAAAGTCACAGTGGTACACACAACGAGAAACCCTCCTACTTTCCTCACCTCAATTCCTGTGCCAAGTTATTAGATTATGAATAAAACAATCAATTGCACTACCAATTGCTCCCCAGTCCCACAGCTCCTACAATGGTTATTTTCCTGGCTGGGTATGGATTTTGTAAGATGATGTAAAGCTAACTTAATTTGTCTGAGCTTTAAGGAGTCTCTCCCATTTCCACCAAAAGAGCAGGGACAGGAGTGGTTTGAATTATCCTCATCACACCAATAAGTCATTAGCCTGCACAAGATTCACCTGTTCCAACATTGTACTGGCTACACTACCTTGATGTGTTACATAACTCACACAATTCTAACTTAAACTGTACAATTAGATTGTATATATACATACATAAATATTAATAATAAGTATGTTTTAATCATTGTATAATCCCATGAAAACAACAATCTTTGTTTCCAGTTCCTTAGAATAAGCCCTTTATATCTAGTGGCCTCTTTCATGGAGCACAGCATGTTTAACCACCGTGTACCTACAGTAGTCTAATTTAAAGTAAACTATAAATTGAAGGGTTAAGGGAACCCCCTGTTTAGAATTCTTATAAGGAAGGGAGCAGGTTTTTTTTATATCCCCGTGGCTAGGCTACACATTTGTGTACTCATTTTTTTGGTAGAGTTGATATGTACCGTTAAAATTAGCAATGTTGTATATGATGTATGTATACGCACACACCTTTGCGGTGACCGACAAGTGTCCAACAGCTTAAGCCTCTCTCGGCGTTCAAATCAAACGCACAAATACACACACACACACACACACACACACACACACACGCACACGCACACACACACACTGTGGTGTTATGCTATAAGTGTCTGAGAAGCTAAACCTTCTCTCGGACACCCTTCATATAGTTTTGTGAAGACAAGTTTGTGCTCTATTCCTTCCAACCAATCGGGTAGTCGACCTCACCTCTAGATGCTGTTAAATCTACACACTGGTCCTTTAATCGTCTTCACATATTGCCGCTGACAACCCCTCAACCAAAAATGCAGTAAATGTTGCTCTATCAACATTATTAGTTTGCAGACTCTGGTCGACCAATTGTGCAACATAAATATTGGAGTTTACTAAATTATTAAAATGAAAACACTGTTTAAAAAAATTGTTGAATCAGCTTTATGTGGAGCATTACAAGAAGCAGTTGAGGAAAATTGTGATGAATAAAATTATTTCACCACGTAGCCCTTTGGTGGTTTAAAAACTATAGTCCAGTAATTCCTGGACTGTATATTAGTGTTATATTAGGGTTAGGTGGCCTAATTTAGCACCTCCTCTTGAAGCGCTCATCTCTCTTAAAGTAGATGTTGGTCCTTATACCTTATTCCTATCTATTTTCCTTCCTACCTGTAAAACAGAGGACTAGGCGCTTGGGAGTTAACCAATGTGTCTGTATATATCTGCAGAAGATCCCCAAGAGATTATCTGGGACATACTTCAGGAGTAAGCGACACAAGGGTCAATCATACGAGCCATTCGGTCCCTGTACATCCTGCGTGAGAGTTGGGTCAGCTTTCTTGGCATTCTGGTTCAGTGTTGGACTCCGGCAAGGCTGTACTTTGTCTCCCCTCTTGCTAGTTATCTTCATTGACCTGAAATCAAGGAATAGCCATAGCTTGGATAATGTCCTATGTCAGGGCATCTCAGTTGTTCGCAGAGGAAGTTTTCCGCTTTGCTTTGTTGCGATCTCTATTGTAAAGTGGTTGGTATGCAAATTAGCATCTGGCCTTGGTTCTCTCCAAGAAAAGGATGGCTTGCAGAAGCGGCTGCAGTGATGTGGTATCTGAAAGGGAGGGTGTCGTTGAAGAGAGCTGAGCCGAAATTGACCAGTCGTTCGACGATTCTGTCTTCGTCTTTTTGCCACAAAGCATAAGGTTGCAGCTGAGATGGTTAAGCGTTAAGCGTGTCTCCCTTTGAAGGCGTTCCAAAGACAATCTACTGGGAGGAGAACCTGGGACTGACCCACGACTTGATCGAGGGAGAATATCCCCAAAAGAATAGTGGATCCCCCAGGATGAGCTGTAGAATGGGACAGCTACAGCTGTCCCATTCTACAGCTACTTGCCCTACTAGCTGGTGAGGAGGGCACAATAGCTGGGCTGGAAGGTTGAAGTTTAAAGCTAAATACAATGCTGCAGAATTTAGTGACAGGCAAGGTCAACTCCATATTAGTCATCTAGCCATCAACTTATCTTAAGTAAGCGAAAATATATATATTATTTTCTTTTTCTTTTGTTTTTGTTAGTTCAGGGTGCCAACACCAAGTGATCCTCTAACAATTGATGCTGTATGATTTCAGCCATTTTTTGTCTAATGAATGGATGCATTCTTTCATAAACCACTATATTTCGAATGAGCGTCTTAAAAACAGTATCATTGGAAATAATGCATACATGGTTAGAAGAGGAGACGTTGAAATCAAGTTTCGGAAAATAATTATATTTCTGCAGCAAAAATACTTTAATATGGCATAGGCCTAATTTGAAAGCGATGTAACCGCCACCAAGAGATAGTTGGGACGTGAAACCGAATACTTTCGGGTTGGGACGGAGAACCATACAAAGAAGCGTTGCGTTATCAGAAGCGTGTGTTATCGTCTTCACTTTCAAGTAGGCTAGATGTTACTAGTTCACTTGTTTCCCTGGCTCTGCAGTGTGCAAGCTGAATCTGTCGTTGCCTATCTACCACACAGTTGGTTTAGGAAAAGAGGTTTGTTTATGCAGCACTACTTTTGTATACGTCCGACAATTGTTTCTGGTCTCCTGGAAGAGTCTCTTTTATTTAACTTACACGAACTTACTGCGTTATCGCAATAACCATGGTTATAGATGGGGTTTATAATAACTTGTGTTTTATTTGAATCATAAGGAGACGAACGGTTGCGTATTTACTGGATCTATTTCTTTTGGATGGCAGTGCTGCGCCCTTCTCTCTCACACTTCTATGCTAGCCGCCATCTTGAATTTTAATGAACATTTTTGAAAAAATGTGTTTCCTGTGATATTATCAACTAGGGTGTCGTGTCAAATAGTACTGCTTTGTGGATAGGCGATTCGTTGTGCGTGTGTCCGTGGAGGAAACGCCTGGTGAGTATTTATTTGTATTGTTTCGGTTGTCGACCCACAACCCTGCCAACGCGTGAAAATGCTCTCAGCTTGCTGTTAATCACCACAATAACTAGCTACCTGCTAATGGTGTTTTGCGCAGGATATCTGCTTAATTTTTCTTAAGGTAACTCTGATTATTGAGTAGAAATCGACGACAATTATTCGAATGTATTATCAAACTAACTACGGCTATCTATAAACCGTGGGGAGGTCGGCAGGCAGGGTTGAGCGTTACTGCAGCTCAATAAGGTTCGTTTGTTGGACATAAATGTATTGCAATTGTGTAAGTAATTGTTTCTTCACGCCGTAGCCAGTCTTGATCTTGGTTATGTGGGTCTGTTTGTAAATCAGATAAATTGAAAAAATATATGGCATTACTATTTGTTATGTGTTATGCTACGTAGCCACAAGGGCTAACGAAGAATGGCCATAGTACCAGGTACTAGCTTGCTAAGTTCGTTGCTAGCTGACACTAACTGCCAGCTAATTTAAAACTTGACCAATACACTGACTTATCGGGGGCCAGTGGTCGCTTAAACTGAACACTTTGTCACGACCGATGGGAAGGGTTCGCTCCTTACGTTGCTTTATTAGTCTTTATTTGATCAGGCTTTACTGGTGGACTTTATCTTAAAATCTATTATGTCGGCAGGTGGGCTATAACTTGCTAATTTACGAACGACATCACCAAAACATCGATTCATTGTTCAGTTTCCAAACATCTTAATCCTAAACGTAACTAACGATCTAACGTATGTGTTATACCATCTTGCAAGATAACCTTAGCTTTGATTCGCCTGGCGAAATGCCGGTTTTGACTGCGTGTTGTATGGTCGGGGAGACTGCAGTTGTTAGCAAACAATGCCAGATTAATTGTTGGCTGATTTTGGCCTGGCCTTTCGTCTCGTTCAAGGAGTTGTGAGGAACGGCCTTCAGTGTTTTTAAACAGGCTAACGTTAGCTTTTAGCCAACATTAGTTTTAAATGGGAAACAATTGAGCCAAGACAACGCACACTTCAACTAAAATATTGTTTTGTTCTAAATAAACAACGTTCATGGCGTCACATGGTCCCCAAATTTAAATGCTTTCTTCCGGCATGGAAGATGGTCCTGATACGAATCTATTGCATTTGTCTGATAGCCAATGCATAATTTCAGACTGCCACTAAGTGGTGCTGCAGGACTGTTTCAATTTGACAATGTCAGCATGGTTTTGTTGTTTATCTGTCAGAACCATAGGTGAGAAGAACGTAATATGACTAAGTGTGACGGGTCTTTCCTCCGTAATATCTGTAATATTCTGTTGGCAAAACGTCCGATCATTGTGCCCTGCATAATGACCAAGATTAGCTGGACAAGGAATTTCCCTCAAGTTCAGGAATCTCAAATGATAAGGACATTGGAAGACATGTTTGTAATTAAGTTTATTGTTGTTTCCATGCATTTTTTTTAGTAAGTACGGTTAGCTTTCGGACCAGTTAACAGCGTGGCTGTAACAGCGTTAACAATAGGACTTGTACATCAGAATGCATCATTGGAGTTTTTGTTGGCGATACTCCACCATTGAGAGGACTCAAGAGAGTTGTAGTACTGTAATATCCTAAATCAATGTAAATACTCTTAAACCTAACTGAGATTTTGCCATTTCTTGCATTATAAATGCTGTGGCAGTTTGAAACACAACTTCCCAAAATTACAAATAAATTCAGGGTTACTTTCTAAATTATGAAAATAACCAAATAACTATTACTACCACTATTACTATTACTATTACAAAATAACCAACACAAGTCCTCTAATCATATGGAATAGATAGTAACATTGCTGTCTTCAAAGTGTGAAGAAGGCAGATTTCATGTAAATGGCTTTCTGTCCTTTTGCTTTATATGCTATTGAATTCAAGTAATATATTTTATGTCATTTTTTGCTTTCAGGTTCTAATTTGTAGGTTCCTATCTGAGAATTGTTTCTAAAACTCGGAGACTAAATGCAACTGGACCAGGGGGATTGTGGGCATGAAGTGGCTGGGCGAATCCAAGAACATGGTATTAAATGGCAGGCGACAAGGAAGCAAATATACCAGTGAGCAACCTGTGAGTCAGAGTCAGACTCGCTCTCAGCATTCACAACGGGCATCATTGCGACCCAGCAAAAGCCACCCCAGCAACAGGAGATGTAGCCGTAGTAAGTGGGCCATTTTACTTTTTTAATTCTATTTCATATACTTTGAAACCTGTTCCACTGCAGCCATCTTGTTGTTTTGAAATTATTAGCAATTTTGATGAGGTGTTAAACTCTTCATCACCTTTGCTAACGACCTGGGTTTATTGATACGAGTTACATAAATCAAATAATTGTATAATTATCATTATATACATTGCTAAATGGGAATGTTTTGTATAAAACAGGGTTTTCAACAGCCAGCCTCGAAGCAGAGAGGCGCTATGTTCCATCATCAGGAATGACTGCAAAAGAGCTCTGTGAGAATGATGACTTGACTACAAGCCTCATTCTCGACCCTTACCTGGGCTTTCAGACTCACAAGATGAACACCAGGTAAGTTGGTTAGTGTAATAGAAATGTCATCAAAGAAAGTTGTAGGAAGGAAACTCAAAGCATTCCATCCTTATTTCTATGGCGGGGTGCTATATTAAGGTTTATGCAATATTGTGTCACTATAGGTTTCGGCCAATCAAAGGGAGGCAAGAAGAGCTGAAGGAAATTATTGAGCGCTTCAAGAAACATGACAACCTGGAGAGAGGCTTCAGAGCCCTGACATCAGGAGACTGGTCAAGACACCATTTTCTCCACAAGACAAAAGCTCAGGAGAAGCTCTTCAAGCAGCATGTGAGACACTATCTCTGCCTCCACATTTGAGCAACTTCAGTGACTTAGAATAACCGTGAATAACCGTGCCCCATCTGTCCTTCAGGTCTTTGTTTATCTCCGAATGTTTGCGACGGACAGCGGATTTGAGATTCTCCCCTGTAACCGATATTCATCAGAACAAAATGGAGCTAAAATTGTGGCAACAAAGGAGTGGTAAGGGAACCAATTAGTAATGATTGTGTGTTGGAAGTTTAGAGAAGTGGATTACATTTCTGTGAATGGTTTCATTTATCAACATGAGTAGACAAAGTCTGTACTGTATTAAACCAATATATACGTTTAAATTATTTTGTAATATTTGCCTTATTCTAATTAATTTTTACCGTTCTGCAGGAAAAGAAATGATAAGATGGAGTACCTGGTGGGATGCATCGCCGAGCTTTCAGAGAGCGAGGAGAACATGCTACTTCGACACGGGGAGAATGACTTCAGTGTCATGTATTCCACACGCAAGAACTGTGCCCAACTCTGGCTCGGCCCTGCTGCCTTCATCAATCATGGTATCAGTTTTATTTTATTTTTCTGTTTTTATTCTGTAGTGTTACTCTTTAATTCGTCAATAACGTTTGTTTTTCTGTTCTATAATGGCACTATTTTCTTCCTCTGGCTAACGTTTTATGTCAACATTTCCTATTTCAGATTGCCGGCCAAATTGTAAGGTAAGAGTCTGTCCTTCATAGAATCCTAATGGTTTCTTGTCGTCCTTTATGGTTCTACTGTTTTCATATAGTCTAATCATTAATCTATATTGTCGTTTCAGTTTGTGTCAACCGGCCGAGATACAGCTTGTGTCAAAGTGCTAAGGGACATAGAACCAGGCGAGGAAATCTCGTGTTACTACGGAGATGGTTTTTTTGGAGAAAACAATGAGTATTGTGAATGCTATACATGCGAAAGGTGGGTAAAAACTTGTGTATTTACGGCCAGAAATGTCATCCTATGTTACTACAACCTTCACTGGATGCATTTTAGCAGCGTGAAACATACATACTTGAAAGCTACTTTCACATGTGCCATGCCCAATAGTATAGAATTCCAACCAAAATTATCCAAAAACGACCAAAAAAAAAAGAGTTAAGAATACTGTCAGGAAGTATATATTTCCCTCCCCTTCTCAAAAACCCAGTCCTGGTAATCATAATTACTGTTAAAAAAAAAAAAGAGTCCTACTTGTCGGCTCGTAAATCAACACTTGAAACTGGCGGTACATCCAGTGTGTGTGTGTGTGTGTGTGTGTGTGTGTGTGTGTGTGTGTGTGTGTGTGTGTGTGTGTGTGTGTGTGTGTGTGTGTGTGTGTGTGTGTGTGTGTGTGTGTGTGTGTGTGTGTGTGTGTGTGTGTGTGTGTGTGTGTGTGTGTGTCTGTCCTTTTTATAAACCCAAGATTGGCTCACTGCCCTCAAGTGCTCTGTTCCTTGTCCACACCCTAATATTCCACACTCGTGGAACAGATTGGGCAGAAATGGAATATAATATTCCTAAATATATTTTAATGGTTATAAGAAGCAGGCCTCTTCTGCGTTTCTCTAGAGGGAACACCTTTTTCATTTGTTAACATAAACACTATCCAACTTGTAAGCTATAACCTATAGTTCTTCAGACACTTTGAAAAATGTCATTGTCTTCAACAGCATCAAGTAGCAGTCAGGAGATGGTTGGGACAAAGGTCAGAAAGATAGTTGGAGTGCTTCGCAGTTTTGCTTTTTGTTGTACAGTGGGGGCCACAATGCAGCTACTACTTCAACATTTGTAAAGGTTATGGTGTCTTTCTCTCTAGGTATCTTTTTTGCCTTTAAGGACAGCTGACACTGCTTGGCATTGAGTCCACCAGGTTTTTGCAGAGCCTGGATGGTTTTTCTTCCTCTTTAATGGAAGAGTGTTTAATCTGTTAATCTGCAAAATATTGATGTTCACATTATAGTAGTGAAACGGTAAGGATGTGTCAGTGCAGGGATTTTCTGTTTTTAGGACGAATTTTCTAAACATTTGCTCATTATGTTTTGTATCTTTTGGCAGACGAGGTACTGGTGCATTCAAATCTAAAGCTGGGTTACCAGTGGAAGTACCAGTGATCAACAGCAAGTACGGGTTGCGGGAAACAGACAAGCGTCTCAACAGGCTGAAGAAGCTGGGCGAAGGGAGCAGGAGCTCCGACAGCCACTCGGTGGGCTCCCACACAGATGTGGACTCTCAGGAAATGCCAAAAATGCATCAATGTAAGTGTACCCGCAACATTAGAACAGCTTGAACTGATTGTGGGACGAAATAGGACCATAGATCCCCTCTCAAACTGAGCGCCCACCCTAAGTGCAACCATTAGAATTGTGAAACCTTTGTACCAAATGTGTAGCCAGAGGTTTTCATTCTTAAAATGACGCAGGCAAAGAATTAACCCAATGGGAGGAGCAATCTTCACTGTTAATTGCACTGTTTGCAACGTCATCAAAAGGGTCCTATTAAATGTGTTTTATAAAGCTTTGATTGTATATGCATATTATACAAATTGTGGCATTCCTTGTTTTTCTCGAGGTATCTGAACTATCAATTGTCTGACATACTTGCATCCAGTGATATCTTTGGTTATCTGTTTATGAACCAACTGTCTAACTTGTGTCTTATTCTTCCCTCTAGCTGTAAGAAAAAGAAATTCTCCAGGAATGAAGTTCACTAAAACCAGGACTCAAACTAGACAGACTCTTTCAAGAGCTCTATCATCTACCTCACCTTCTAAACAAGGTCACATAAACAATAACAGGGTACCAAAGAGACTAAAATCCCAATCAAAGCCTTCGTTAAGTAAAGTCCAATTAAGGAGTCGGCGGAGGAGTAGGGCGGAGCCTAAGGCGTTGGCCAAAGGAGAGACTTGCCGACTGGGTGTCAGGGACCCCAAAGTTTCGCTTTGTAAAAGCCTCAACGTTAAGAAGGAGAAGGACTCACAGGTGCTAGTGCAGCAGGCGATGGGACAACGGGGCTGCTTGACCCGTCATGCCGCCAAGGGGAGCAGTAACTTGCCAGGTGCACAAGGCTGTGATGGCAGCCAGTCTTCTTATGGAACTCGCAGGTCCACTAGAACCATGGTAAAAGCCCAGGAATCTGCAACGGGAGTCAAGCTGGAGCCCAGTGCTCTGGAGGGCTTCGAACCAGTCCCTGGTGGTGTGGTCATTAAGTCGGAGCCTGCTGACATGGAGGAGTACCTCCACCATGGGCTGGGCCTGGAGCAAGCCGTGCTCGAGACTGGCTACGCAAAGAGAAGTTCCTGCAGTGCACGCAAGCGGCCCTCGTCGCACATGCCGGAAAGGACAATTAAATGCGAGGACTCGTACGGAGATGCGTTGATGTCAGTGGGAGCCACTGCCCACACCGCTAACTTCACAGACTGCAGCAACGTCCGACTGTCCTTCGCAGACCGACACCGAGATTACAACGGTGTCAGCAACAGCAGCAAGTCCCAGCGCAGGGAAAAGGGCAAGAGCAGCTGCCGATCGCAGAGCAAAGGGAAGAAGAAGCGCCAGATCACCCGCTATGACGCCCAGCTCATCCTGGAGAACAACACGGGCATCCCCAAGCTGACCCTCCGCAGGCGGAGGGACAGCAGCAGTAGCAAGAACAACGACCCAAGCGAGGCCATCGGCTCGTCCGGCTCAGGCGTCAATCCCGCGTCTTCCAACAAGATCAGCATTAAGTTCAGCAAGGACCACGACAAGGACAAGGGCAGCTCGTACGTGGCGAAGTTGAACAATGGCTATACGCCCGGGGTCCACAACAGCTCCACAAAGCTCAAGATCCAGCTGAAGCGGGAGGACGACCCCCGGAGGACATCGCAGTCCAAGTCGGAGCACATCTCTTACAACGGCGACACGGGGCAGAGTCTAGAGGTCCGCGGCGGCGGTCATCGGACCCAAACGGCGATGGCGGAATCTTCATCAGAGGAAGAAGACGACGACGATGACGACGACGACGACGACGACGATGAGGAAGAAGATGATGATGATGAGGACGATTACTTTGATAATGAGTTCGAGGACGATTTCATTCCACTCCCGCCTGCAAAGCGCCTGCGGCTCATTGTGGGAACAGACTCCATAGACATCGATATCTCCTCCAGGAGGAGGGAGGATCAGTCTCTTAGGCTCAATGCATAAGCTGTGGAGCTCATTCCTCCACCCTTCATGTAAATAAAGAACCATCACTCACTAATCAACTGTTGTGTTGATGTAAAAGAAGTACAGTAATTAAACAAAATAAGTTGCTGAGAATTAAATATCTAAATCAACTGAGAAAAAAAAAAAAAGGGGTCTATTAACCTAAAACAAATTCTTTGGTTATTCACGTCACTTCTGTTCATAGAGTACATCAAGAGTTTGTTTTACGTTCAATTCGTCCCTTGCACTTGATAATGTAGAAAGTGTACAGTAATGGTGACTATACCGTCTGTCAGGGTTGGCAGAAATCTGTTCCCCCTTTATTTTTAGAGTTTGTCTATTAGTTTGTATTTGTGTGACACGCCATCCTTAATGTATGGTCTGTGTCGAAGCATTATTATGATCACTTGGTTCATTTGGTAGTACGTGCCATGTTTGCATTGCTCTGTTCGATTCCCAGGTAAAGAACCATTTAAATTCCATCACCGCATTAATGTAATGTAATTTACTGTGTAAGTTCAACATGTGTATGCAATAGAGTTCCATCGACAAGGAACCTCTTTTAGAATACTTGTCGACCATTCATGTAAACACAGTTGTAGAGCATTGTTAACGGAGATTAAATTTTCTTGATTCATGATCTAAAACATTAAAGGGGGATGAAACTCAATTTATTTTAGCAGACTATTCATGACAATCTAATAATTAAACTTTTTGCGGGGGGCAGCGGGGTGGAGGAAATCAGGATATCCTTGTGTACCCCGAAATACAAAAAACTGGGCTTTATTACACGGACCTTTAAAGATGGCAATGTCTATCTACAATAGCTCATAACCATTTATTGGAGAGGGTTAAGAGAAAAGCATTTTCAGTCAGTTTCATCCTTCTTTTAAAAATGTCTTGCAGTTATGATGCAATGAAATTATGCTGATTTTAAACAATACATCTTATTTTTTTATGTTCTACCTTGAGTAAATTCCATTGCTATCAAATATTGCTAGATTGTAGTGTATAGTTTTCATATGTCAACTTCGGCTATGGCATTCACATTGAGATGGACCAATGTTTTAATTACTGGTTCTCCATCTGGGAGCTACTGTATAATGATATCATGGTACAGTAGTTAAACACTAATCATTCAAATAGTCAAAACATGATTGCAAACAGTCCGTTTTTTCTTCTTCCATACTTGTCATTCAGAAACCATATGAATAATGTACAGAAAGACACGCTCATGTTCCAGGACTTCCATTCTAATCCTATCTCGTACAGTCAATTCGTAATCAGACTTGAAATTAAGTTGAGGACTTGCATAAGCACCTGTATTTCCTGTTGTGAAAAGTGCTAGTTATATGGCTCATTTGCCAATTATTTTTGTGTTGCAAGATTTGTAAGATCTACTTGCAAGATTTAGTCGAATGGATTAGTTATTGGCAATATATCGGAAGTTATCGTATTGTTTAGTCAAAGACCCCTCGTTTTTTGTCAAGAGCAAATAAGAGTTAATAATTAAAATCTGGAGACCCCCCCCCCCCACCTGTTATAGTTGTTAGATTCCAGCAGTCTTTCTGTACATTATTTCCCCGGTAGTAAAAGTAAACTGCCAAATAGATCAAGGGATCAACCAAGGTAAATGTTAACCCACTGTTTTCTTTCTTTCTTTTTCTTGTTATGTACTGTTCATAGCACCAGCAGCTGTTCACATTTCTGAATCTGGCTCGATATGTCCTTGTTCTTCTGTGGACGTCTCCATTCTACACTGTATACTGTTCCAGGTGTACTGTCTGTGGTCTGTGTCTGTCCACTAGACAGCTGTCAAGATTTCCTATTGAGTTTAAAAACAAACAAAAAAAACAACACAAAAACAAATGTGAATAGTATGATGACATTTTAGAGTGTTGCGTGGGTAGTGGGGACATGTTAAGAGAATTAAAAATGGGCAGTGATTATATTGTCCGTTATGTAAATCTTGTGAACACATCTTGTACTTATTTAACAATTTTGAATACTTGAAAACTATATAAAGTTTCTTTGTGACTCTTAGTTTGTGTTCCCTGCTTGGAGGTGTGTAGGACATTTGGTTTAGCAGATGCAAAGACTTTTTAGCCGATTCTTAAAAAATAGGAGATGTTGAGTTAGCCTATTGCTTAATCGGTTTATTTAGTTGTTTCTACATTACTAGCCACTTCAGCTATGAAGTTCCTGTCAGTCTTTTAGTATTTGTCCTTTATATGTATCAACACACACACACACACACACACACACATATATACATTATAAACATTGAGGTCCTGCCCTAAAATGCTTCAGGTCAAAAAATTTAATAAATACATGTATGTATGTAGTAGGGCCCGACCGATTCATCGGCCTGCCGATTTAATCGGCCGATTATAGCCTTTTTGAAAATAATCGACATCTGCCAAAAAGACGCAGATTACAACCGATTATTATTTTTTTTTTTTTTGAAATGTTATTGCGCTTAGTATCCTGCAGATTGCGCTCCTACTCGCCTAGCTAACTAACAACTTTAGCTGGAGTAAAAAAGAGGAGATTGAATTTTACCGTACAACATGAAAGCACGCTCGCTCAGGCAGCTGCGCGCTCACCTCACCAATGTACACAAGACGCGTTGTATGAGCATGTTGTGCCTGTTTTTCTTTAGGTCCCAGGCCATGTTAATTTATTATACTGTAGACTCTAACGGTGAGACCATACTGCTCAGCACGCACGTGTTAGTCACTGCTCACGAGCGCAGCACATTGGGAGTTATTTATTTATTTTACATTTTAAATTACACTAATTTTTGACTGTAAATGTATTCTAAAACACTCAAAGGTTCTGCATTCAATTCACGTATTCGTCAAAAGTGTTTAAAGTATATTTAAGGTATCAAAAACTGCGTTTTATATGCTTTTTTTTTTAATCGGCCGATTAAATCGTAATCGTAATTTTTCTCTGAAAATAATCGGCATCGGCACTCAAAAATCAATATCGGTCGGGTCCTAGTATGTAGGTCTATATATATTTCTTGGTAGTTATTCGCATGTTGCATCTTAGGACAGGACCTCAATCTTGAAGTAGTCTTGCTTTGGTTTTATTTGTTGAAGTATTGTTTGTGTTTTCAAAATGATAATTTCTAATCTATATCCGTAAATAATCTGAAATGCCAATTTACAGAGTTGTTGACG
Organism: Gadus macrocephalus; assembly: GCF_031168955.1. Taxonomy (NCBI): domain Eukaryota; kingdom Metazoa; phylum Chordata; class Actinopteri; order Gadiformes; family Gadidae; genus Gadus; species Gadus macrocephalus. The sequence goes on from NC_082395.1 coordinate 8,143,069, forward strand.
TGGAAGAGTATGAACATTTCAGACACTTCCATAATTAGGAATACCTGAAATATCATATTTTGAATAGTTTACTATTTCTCAGGTTGGATATCGAGTTTTATATATAGGCCTAATGCACAGGTGAAACGCATTGCATAATGCCCAGATGTATAAAATACAGCTTCTCATATCACCCACTAAAGTGTTGATGTCTACTGACTGACATGGTAGACATGACAGATTAAACAATAGTCTTAAACATTACCTGGGCATTATCTAATGGAAATGGGATATCATCTGTGTAACAGGTAAATATTAACTGCAAAGTTAATATTTTTTGCAGTTAATATTGGGGGTTGTCATCATACCCCATCCGACCACAAATTTTGACATTACTCATCGCTCACATCTATAATACTTCATGGATGTTTCCAAGATTCTCACTTTTACTTGCATTCCTCAGGATACTACAGGAGGAAATATGACATCACCCCCTTACATTTACTGCAATTGCGTTTTTAACCAGTTTGAGGATTCTATTACGTGCCATTGCATAAATCTATCCGAAGGAATTGTCAAAGTGATGTGCTGCTGATCAGCCGTCTGTAATTTTAGTCCACTGTCTAATCTCTAATGGGATTATTTGGAAATTACAAACCATCCAGCCAATTTCTTTCCAACTCCTACGACTCTTGATATTTTCCAAAGATTACGTATTTCGTGTATAGAAACTAACTAACTAACCCCTGAACCCTGTCAAGCGTCGCCTGGATCAATGGGAAGGGAAGAAAGGCATACAGCCTTAAAGGGGATCTCTCGTGAGCGAGGGCATCATGGCCCAGCGGGCCCTGTGGTTCTGTCATTGAAAACCACTCTGGGAGGTCTGTGTTCTCATGGGAGGCCTTCCCGAAACCTCTCCCAGATCTGGTCCAGCACTCGAGGGTTAAGCCTCCATACACCCTCTGTTGGACCTTTTCTGGAGAGCATGTCCGCGAACTGGGTCCACAACAGAAGCTTCTTGGCCATGTTGTGCAGGCTGTATTTTCTAAGATATTGCTCTTCTCCACCTTGAGGCAGAGTCAGAGATTTGAATAGGAGTGTCTCTTATGGCGTGCGCCTTTGAGGGCACGCACACCAGCCAATTGTCTAAATAGTTCAGGATCGAAAGTCCTGACGAGGCTAGGGGCGCCTGAACAGCATCCAACCCTTTTGTAAATGTCTGCAGCGCTAGGGAGAACCTAAACGGAAGAACCTAGAACTCGTACGCTACTCCCTCGAACGCAAACCTCTAATATTTCTGGTGCAACTGGCACATGAAAACTAAGGTTCAGGATGGTGAACCACTCGCCCCTGGAAATAATTTGAAGGACCTGAGCAGGTGAAAGCATCCCCAACAGAAGTACCTTTAAACAAACGTTGAGACCTCTGAGGTCTAGAATCGACTGAAACCGGTGTCCCTTTTTGGGAACGATTTGGAATAGAACCCACTGTGCTGTTCTAGAAGCCTTTTAAAGAAGGGACGCAATCTCCAGCCAGAAGACCTCCCGTCTGGCACAGACGGCCACGTTGGTGACCCAAATGCCCCTGTGTTTCGGAGGTTGGCATCGGGAACTGGAGCCTGTAGCCATCGAGAAGAGCTCTCCTGGCCCATGGAGACTCTAACAGCCTCTCCAAGTTGCCCTTTGGGCCTGGGAGAAGCGATCCCTTTTGTATGGGAGGGAAGCCAGACCTTATCTGCAGAGAAAATGAAACATGAGCTCACAAGATTCGTCTGGTAGCCAGGCTAGTTATGTTCTCAGTAATGGGAAATAATTGATGATAATAATCAATAATAAATAATTATTGATAATTGTAACACAGTTATCATTTTATGTATGTATGTATGTATGTATGTATGTATGTATGTATGTATGTATGTATGTATGTATGTATGTATGTATGTATGTATGTATGTATGTATGTATGTATGTATGTATACGTATGCTGGACATTCTATAACTTTCTTTCTTTTATTATTGCATCTTTTTATATTCCATGGGCCAACAACTGAACTTCTAAATAAAGTTATTATCTTATCCTAATCAGCAGGGGTCTTCTGTTCTTTTACTACATACTACTCTAATCCCAGCATTGTTCAACACTAACTGTTGTAATATATTTCCTTTCTTCGATCATACCTTACTGTTTTTTTGCCCAGGAGAACACAAAAAGAAAATGTCTCTTTGTGCTGAATAAGAGTCATGCATCACTTATAACTGGATTTACTGGAGACCTATGCAATGAAGGCTGTGGAGGTCTATTGTACTATACAGTGTTAGAGAGACCCTGACCTCACAGTACACCACACACACACACACACACACACACACACACACACACACACACACACACACACACACACAAACACACACGTGCATGCACACATTCACACACACAGGTCTAAAATGAATGGTGCTGCTGCTTTTGCCTGGTACCAAAGCACATTGCAGGCTGTGTGTACGTCCACATAATGAAGCTTACATGGTGTAGGGATGACTTTGTAGCAGAGCTATATACTGGACTCTAGTATATAGCTCTGCAAAATAATTTAAAAGAATACTCTAGTAACTAGAGTATTCTTTTAAATTATTTTCCATAAATGAAAAGGGGTTTTAATTTTGATGTTGATATTCCCTAGAATAATTTTAAATAAAAATCTTAGCACACAAAAATTACCAACAAATAATCAACAAATATGGTTGCTTTGTCCCTTGGCATGTTTCATTAGTATTATTTCTGATACATCTACATTAAACGTTAGTGTCCCCTCACCCACAAAACCATCAAATTGTCACTCCAGAGAAGGCTATTGTGTTAATCCAACGAGTAGGTCTACAATAATTCCTATCGACTGCGAGGGGGCTTTAGGGGTTAAAGAGGGGCATCTGACACGTTAATTCCCATATCTACCACATGGTGGAGGGACCAGAGCACAGAGAGACTCGCGTGCTCCGTGTGGTTGTGTTCACTTCAGTTCAGACCGCTTTATTGTTCTCACTGTCTAGGTCATCGGGTCCAAGTTGGAGTCCAGTTTTCTCAGGACACGGAAAGCACACTGTTATCAACTTCTCCTTAACTTGACGCAAAGATGTAAGTAGCTGGACGTAAGACAAACCCAACCTTTACCTAATTACAGGCGACGTTAAACTTTTACATACGGTTCGCTGTTTGTTTCTCTTACATTTAACATGTAGTCTGGTGTGAGTTCGTGTACGAATTGTGGCAGCGAAGAAAGGCTAGTTACGTTATTGTCGGGCGTTCATAAACGCCTTTATTTTGATATTTGTATTTGGATAACTAAATATGACTGGTGATGTGGCACGTGTGGAAGTAATGTAGGACTACGCGATGAACTGCAGACGTAGCTCTGCTGTTGGTCAGAGAGTCCATCATTACATTTCTGTACAGAGGATTCGAATGTAGATTTCGTTTTAGGCAGTGGACAGTATGAGCGATTTGGCACGTTATAACTGGCGTTTTTTTAATGCCTAATCCTAATGATATCGGCTAAGTGTTTTCAATAGCTCAGTAGGCCTATCTAGGAATCACGTTGCCTTTCATTTTCATGAAGGACTGCTCTTTATTATAGATCTATAGATAAAATAAGATTGTGATGTTTTTTGATGGTTAATTTGGGAAGTCACACATTTGCCAGACTCCTGTAAACAATTGTCATATCTGGCTAAACATAGGCTTATAATTCATATTTGAGAATAAGGTTGGCCTACTTTAAAGAAAAGGCATATAGCCTAGTGGTAATGTCAGCACTAATCAGCATCGGATTATTTGTAAATTCTGGATGTGTTTTGTACACACACTGATTACCTCTCTTTAAACGGCCTCAAGTTTTGAAGCTCAATATTGTTCAGAAGGTAGAATGTGACTGAATAGGTGATAACAACAGCACAAGAAACCAGGGTATTTTTTTTTTCTGTACACCTTTTCAGGAGAATCTCGGAGAACTCCTCTCAAGTGAACTCCACTCAGGGATTTTCATAACCAGTCCACCCTGTTCAATGGAATTGCCCTTCAGGTCTACCTACACGCCTAATAATTCATGCAAAACAAAATGATGTTGTGATGTTGTGACATGAAGTGTCTGTTTGCTTTTCAGTATTTATTTTGACTCTTCAGGCTCTTAACCCATGAGCTCAGGTTCAGGAGAAGAACAAGTGTTAAGACATTTTGTTTTTGTGAATCTCGGTGTGCTTACATTTACCATGAAAGTTGACAGGCTGTTTTTACGAGGTGAGGGTGAAGGGGATAGTCTGAGACTATCACTCAATGAAGGGTGGAGGTGGGGTTTTCGGCAGGCGGGTTACACGTTGACAAGTCCAGGCACGACCCTTCCATTATGAGGATCCCCCCCACATCATTTCCACTGTGGAACTGGTTCTCCAAAAACAATCTGGATAACTAAACATTTTTCGTAATGCATATCAAGTAGGAATCAGGTGTCTGATGTGAGAGTCTAAATGTTAACAACTGAGCTGGTAGAGGTTTCAGGCTAGAAATGGATTAGTGGTTTGTGTTGAGAATGTTTTTGTTTGGAGGAAATGTGAAGCTGGAGTCCTCTCTAATTGGGTCAATTTGTTCCTTTGTTGCCCAAGAAGAACATTCAGTCTAAAAGCTGCCATTGTTTTAGGGGGGCACTCTATGTAGGGGCCCTGTCCTTCGCTCTTTCGAGACGAGAGGGGTGAGAACAAGAATGGGGTGCATATTATCTCATTGAGTGTGTGTGTGTGTGTGTGTGTGTGTGTGTGTGTGTGTGTGTGTGTGTGTGTGTGTGTGTGTGTGTGTGTGTGTGTGTGTGTGTGTGTGTGTGTGTGTGTGTGTGTGTGTGTGTGTGTGTGTGTCCACATCTTGAGTGCTGTCTATGGTGTAGCATGTATGGTAGTGCTACATTTCCCCTGCACATTTCTTGAAATGTGGATAACTGCAAGATTTTTCTACCCTGGAGTCTTTAAGGCATTGCAGCCCGTTGGCGGTTACCCTTAAACCTTGTCAATGGACGTCCGCTTAAAGTGCTTGTATTTGCCACTGGCAATCTCAGATTGTTATTACAAGGTTGCGTTCACACCTGAGCTGTTTGGGTCCATTTGAATCTAACCCTGGAGCGTTTACTCTGATAGTATGGTTTGTTCGGGGTGGCGTGAACGCTCATTCGAACTCTGTTGCCGACCAAACAAAATCAAGTTCGATTGAAAATTGGTGGGTTGAACGTACACTTTTACAGCAAACGGGAAAAAACATTGATGTTTTTTAAATATTCAGTGACCGAATGGTGGAAATTAGGGTTCTTTTTTATTTGTAGGAATCACCAAAACAAATGAAAAACCCGCTTCCTCATCAGAGGGTCCTTGAGCTGTGTCATGGTAAAGAACATGACACATGATTAGTACATTTTCTCAAGGTCATTCACCTACTCCCCAGTTTTTCAACATGCTAGGGCAAACAAGGCTTATGACTCCTCTTAATTGGTTGCAGTGTCTAGTCCTATACACCACACTCACTGGCCAATCAGAGAACTAGGATTTCTGATTATCTTTGATCATTGGCCTTTTATTTTTTGTTAGTAGTTAGTTGACTGAGTCAGATCAGATCACAGGCAGATCACATAGCAATCATGGCTGTAGAATATTTGACCTCCCCTTGTTATAGCGTAGTGAATCTGTAAGACCGTGAGGGTTGAACAAAGCTTCTGAATACCTCATCAGACTGATGTTATCTCTGAACTCAACGTCATCATTGGAAAGTACAATGACCCATGCAAACACAAAGACAGTGAAACTCTACTTTTATCAAAGTCAACTCATTAATACCCCCCCTCCCCCCCACCCCATCCCCTCCTCTCTGGCGTCATTCAGTGCAAGTGTGCTGGTGTGGTGGCGGTGCCTGGTACAGCTCAATACAGCAGTTGTTGATCAAGCAGAAACAACGGACAGCGGAATGGAAAGGCTTGTTTGTCCTGATCCATAAAGGAAACCACATAAAACTTAAAAATAATCTTAGCGGTGTATGGATTGCCAGGTGACTCGACCTGGTTTCAACACAGTTTCACTCATTTTTATAGAAAAGATGCCTATTCCTCCTTTGAGATGGGAACCGACCTCACACATCGCCTGACGATTTTTCTTGATAATAGAAATGAAGAACAATAACTCAAGTAAGAGTTTTGGGTGAGAGCCAGCCTTATGCTTCACTGCTGTGTTATTGAACACCAATGGTTTCAGAAGTCCACAATCATCAATGTTCGATTTTAAATAAAAAGAGTATTTCAAAGAACAAAAGAGTTCATGTTAATTTAAAGGGACAAGGCTCAACCAACAGATGTACTCACAAAGTGGTTAAGACAATGGCAGCATCACATTTTTAATTGGACAGTAACATTGTTCTCTTAGCAAATGTAAATTTAATCTTTTGCTGTACTTGCCATCTTTTGCGACACTAGGATGGCAAATGCAGTCTTTTTACTTTGTAATATTGTTTTTATTTTGTTTTATCAGACATTATTACTTCCAAGTATCCTGCATAATGAAGATCCAATGTGATAAATGTGTTGCCAGGTTAATAAGAGGGCACATTTGTTGCAAAGAGTTTTGTTATCAAACTATGTGAAAAAAACCTTTTTGTTAAGCTGCTAAAACAAGCAATGTTGTAGATTTTCCCTAGCTTCTCTTCAAGTGGAACAGAAACATGCACTACTCAGGTTAATTTCATCCAATTGGATACAAACATATTTAGTTGGATAAGTATTGGATTTTAAACACTTCCAGAGCTAAAACAATATATTCAGCTTTTTCTAAAATGTGTCTGGTTATAATCTACTACTTTGGCATTCCTATGTATTGACAATATGACCACAGCCAGGCCAAATTTGAGCAAACCATCAACGGTATCAGATTGAGTAACTCAAAGTACTTTAGTTAAGTTAGGGGGTGGCCACTCTATTCGGTTCTCTCTCTCTTGTTGTGGGACTTCCAGATGTTCATCCAAACTTAAACCTGCACTATGTATGTTTTCCCAACGGCACCATCTAGTGGCTTGAGCTGTAGCTACATTTACAGCTATATCATTTTCAGACGATTATTACGTGTGAGATATTCTCACGGTGGGAGGAAAAGTTGACGAGAATAAAACCATTTATAGACATTTCCTGAATTGATTGACATTTGATGGGAGCATTTTATGTTTAAAATGTTTCTAGTTCCAATGTTTTTTAATGGAGTAAATAGTAGGGTTGAGCAACAAAACTAGGTTCCAGTAGGGAACGGGTTCCGACGTAAACGGTAGTACCAAGATCTAATAAGAACGCACATTTCACATAACGATGCCTGACTTATTTTAATGCCCCCTGCCCCATCCCTATGGTGTTGCAGTGTCAACTTGCGTTAGTGCTGGGCGGTATACCGGTTCACACCGAATAACGGTGTGTATTTTCGTTATGAGTTTTTCTGTAATATACCGCCATACAGGTGTATTTGATTACACAACGTTCGCAACGTTGCGTGACACTGACGGGACCCTTTTCAATGTTGCGCTTCTAAACAAGCATGGAACGACTACGACTTTCTTTATAAGTCCATTACTATGAGGCCTGGTATTTCAGGCCAACTGGTAAAAGAGTGTCACGGCTTTCAACATATGGGCGCCTTGGGACGGAGTTGTCAAAGCGCTGCGGCATCACTTACTTGATGTTGTTTTGATTGAAGATCGTGTGTGTGTGTGTGTGTGTGTGTGTGTGTGTGTGTGTGTGATTTCAAAGTAACAAACAATCTCAAAGACGATGCATGCATGCATCTGTTCATAAACAAATCCAAAACAGAGTCGCTTATTCACTTCAAATACTTTCTCTTCTTTTCAAAACGTATGAATTAATACGCCGCGGTACCGAGCGGTTGAAAACAATGTTGGCGTCTCCTGTGGCTGCCTTGCGCACCTGCTTTATATATGACTTTGGCAGTAATATTGCGCCATGCACGCAAATGTAAACACTGCGTGCCTGCCTGCTTTCACCGTGTTATTATATGATTATATATATAGATTCTTTTTTTTTAATGTTTATCAGTCACAGCAGCCTTTCCTCTTGGTGTAAGTTGACTAATTTAATGCCAACCGTCAATCTTGCATATCTAGTAGGCTAGCAAACACTGTTGCCATTCAACAGCGTGTGTGACAACGTGTGCTATGTCCTAAACTTCAACTCAGTGTCCGCTGACTTTCTGCTTAATGTGAAACTCATAACAAGTTGTGCATGTGTGTGCGGTTTCGTTCTTTTAGGTACCGGTTTGAGAACCGTTTTAGCACCGGAACCGTTTAAAAAGTACAGAGAAGGCACAGGTTTCGGATAAACCCAAACGATACCCAACCCTAGTAAATACTGGCGGCATAAAAGTTACTAGTTAAAAACACAGGTTTACATTTTCTTGTTCATCCAAAGACAACTAGTATTTTCTTTCTCTTTCCGTTCGTGCCTGCACAAGAACAGGTCTGTACACACAGTACATGCTTGCATACATAGACACGGCTCTCTTCACAGGGTGTCCACTAATCCCAAACAGACCATCCAGAGTAGAAGTGGAACATAAGCCATGTTGTAACACTAACCTACTTCCAGCAGTGGGAATATTGGCTTTTCGGCTGCCAAGGCACAGTGCCCATCCAGCCCAAAAAAACGAGTCTATTGAACCATCGCTACATAACTCTGTAACATCTGTACATTTAGTGCACCCTAATAAAAGGGGCACTGCACATGATTAATGGTAGAAGGAGATAACACGTTTAGGGAATGAGGGAGAATGCAGCTGTGGAAATGTAGCATATTCTTTTTCTTTCTTTCTGTATTGTCAGAAAGAAGACTAGAATGAAGTGAGCTAATGGAGACTGGAGAGATGGTGCCTAGCTTTGGCTCTAGCAAAGTGATTTCTTTTTTAACTGGAGACAGAGGGGAAACGCCTGGCCTGTGCACGACTCTGTACACAACTCCGTTCACACTTTTCTGTTTGGACTTAACTCGCATTGTATGTTTAATTATGATGGCTGGTGTAGAGTGTAATCCCAGAGATTGAACTGCCCCAGCCCCTATCGCGAACATCCAGGCCAGCTTAGCCAATGTAGATCAGTGTTTCCTTTGCATCTGTCACCACTGCTTCACATCAAGCTCATTCTCACAGCAAATCCATATCACACACGCATGCACGTACACACATTCACAGACACCTTCTCGCCTGTTTTGTCTTTCTTTTGTGATGGTAATGGGAACGTGCACGTCACATAGGGATGCAGTGTTGTGTCTGCTGTTTTAACTGATCCCATATCCTGTGGCGGTATACGAGTGATTTTTGTGACTTATTTTAAATAATAAACTCAATGCAATGGCTTTGATATAAAACAATCCCATTCAGAATGCATATATAGGTTATTCTGGGATCTATGTGTATACTTATTAGATTGTAATCTATCTCTGTCATGCTTCATCTAATGTCATTACCACAAATGTTCTTTCCAGTATAGAACAGCCCTAATACACTGATAGTTGGATCTACAAGACTGAGCTCCCATCATTTACTAATTTCCCTTGTGGACCATGGCCCATGTACTTGGCACTCTCCACCTGTCTGTATGTGTACTTTTGAAACATGACGTTCTGGTTTCCTGTTTCTACAGATCCAGAACCATGGGGGAAGGCTGTACCAGAGTCACCAAGTACTTCCTCTTCGTCTTCAACCTGATCTTCTTCGTGAGTTTTCTCTTATGCCAGCCAGTCATCTATGCTTGACCTTATGTGAAAATGAGTAATGATGACCCGTTCTGTACACGTGCATCTTCTCTCACTCAGCCCTCCCCTACTCTAATGGGGAAATGAATGTATCTAATGTATTCTGATGTAATGCAAAGAAAAAGGCTAAAGTTAGACCCAACTTTGTTCTTTTTACTATGAACAGATTCGCGTATGCATCACACTCACTCACTCACTGAAGGTAGTAAGCATGTCCCAGACCTTCTGCACCCCTGCTAAAGTCACCCCTTTCTCTTTTTATTTCCACAGCTGTTTGGGGCTGTCATCATGGGCTTCGGTCTTTGGCTCCTTTTAGACAATCAGAGCTTCTTAGCTGTCCTGCGTAAGTGCCTGTTTTCAATTTGGCAGTCTTTTTTTCTTTTGTCTGTCAATTATTGTATGTGCTTTTTCAAAATCAGCGATATTCTCCTTGACAATAGGGGGCACTGAACATGTAAAGTAACGAATGGGAAAGCTGTGGTTGGTAGTAACCTTTATAGGTTTTCCTTGTTATTATTAAACATGGCTGATAAACATCTATGATTCGGAACGCAGTTGGCACATTCTCTGTGAAATGCGGCAACATTTCAAAGGCAACATATGAATAATGCGTGGGAGCGGCGATGATGTCATTTTTGGTAACTATAAATTAGGTTTTTGTATTGCATGCATAATAGGCAACAAATGGCACAAGAGGATTTGCTATCCACTTGTAGAGTGCATGTAGGGCAGCACACATTTTTGGAAACAACGGCCTAAGGGAACAACTCGCTCGACCCGTTTTCAATCTCTTTGTTTCTTTCTCTTGCTCTCGTCTTATGTGCAAGAAAGTTTCAGTATTGATAGAAAATACAAATGAAGTGCACATTACGAACGGAATGTGTGTGTGTGTGTGTGTGTGTGTGTGTGTGTGTGTGTGTGTGTGTGTGTGTGTGTGTGTGTGTGTGTGTGTGTGTGTGTGTGTGTGTGTGTGTGTGTGTGTGTGTGTGTGTGTGTGTGTGTGTCGCAGGTGTCCTATGGAAAGACACTGGCCTCTTTTTGCTCTGCTCCCAGCATGCATCACATCAGCCCAGCACCCTCAGTCCCTTACTCACCAATGCCCGCTTGCCAACACATCCACACACTATGAGAGAGGCTTCTGAGTACTGGGTGTCATTCGACATGAACCACAAGTAGTAGTGGGTTAAAGTACAGTGGGTTGCTTGTTCGGCTGCTGTTAAATGAGATGTATTGATTGTGCGATCAATGGCACGTTTCAGAATGAGCACAGTGGAGATCCAGTGAGCCTGGCCTATCATGATGAACACATGGGTGAACAGTGAGCTTGGCCCAGCATGATGAGCACAGGGGTGAACCAATGAGCTTGGCCCAGCTTGTTGAGCACAGGGGTGAACCAATGAGCTTGGCCCAGCTTGATGAGCACAGGGGTGAACCAATGAGCTTGGCCCAGCTTGATGAGCACAGGGGTGAACCAATGAGCTTGGCCCAGCTTGATGCGGTGGATGACGTCATCCCAATGCTGCTTCTCTTTAGGCCACGTTGTTGTTGTTATTGTCTTTCCCGAGGCCTGTAGTGACTCGAACATGAAACCGCTGGGTTGTGGGATGACTATGGTGGTTGCACGATGTGAATGAAACAGGCCGTAGCACTAAAGGGTCCTCTGTTCTCCCAAATACACTCATCGGGGGAGGGTGGTGGTTGAATCCGTAGGAAGCTGTCCCATGTCACCAGTTTTGCAAATGTGCACATATTATGAGTTTCACATGCGCAAAACATATAGGAACAGCTAAACCTATTCCCAAATGGATTGACGTGTGTGTGTGTGTGTGTGTGTGTGTGTGTCATTTGTACATGAACAGTGTGACTGTTTTTAATTGGTGCTATTCTGCAGGAGTGTTTATGGAATATCAAGAGGGACTGTAAACGTTCCTGACTCCAGTCTCCTAAGGTTCCTCTCCTAGGCTCTTTGATTTAATGCATACCACATAACGGGCGTCCTTGACGCTGTTGTATCTCACGATAGCGACCTGCCTAAACCACAGAGGATCTGTGCAGAAGCTGCAAGCGGGTTTGGCATGTTTTTGGACCCCTTTTTTGTTTTTAATTGATTACATAGTATGCATGGAGGTCTGATTGCAGACTAATGCAATTCCAAATCTGTTTTGGATGCTATTCCATTCAGGGGATTATTATTTTTTTTTCTCCAACACATCTGTTAAACTGCGCACTGCGCTTTTGCAGCGCAGTGCTTTTACTGCTTTCTTGAATCCCTATTGCATTACCCCCACAATGTGGTACCACAGGAGTCTTTTGAACGCTTGGGCGTATTATTGCTATGGAGTTGAGTCACAGTATTGTACTCGACAAGTGCTTCTTTCTTACCTTGTTGTGTAGATCTGTGTAACACAGAAACAGGTGCTGTCCATGGATAATATCACAAATGATGTAACCTCATGTTATAACTAGTTCATTTCATAATCCTCTTTGTAAGTGCTCCCTTCCTCTTTACTATTGAAAGGTGGGATGACGCGTTAGCATTTGTACCGTCACTTTAGTCAAGAAGTCTGGCACTTTGGCCATAGCCGAAACCTGACTGGTGTGCAGATTCCTTTTAGTTTCCTTTCCTTCTGTAAACAGGTCCACTTCCCCTAATAGTGTGTTTCAAATGTACTTTCTTTAGCTAAGATGTTTATTGGAAAGTGCCGATGTGTCTTCACATGATCATGCACCTTTCAACCAAATACTTTGCTGTCAAGAAAACATTACATGCACGAATAGCTTGACGATGGCTATATTCACTTCAGGTACAAAGAAGTCTGGTCATTATGAGAAACTACATTGAGCATGAATAACTACCTTCTAAGCCGGCTAATCGTCTCTTTATCTTTAAGTCATTGGATGTATGACCCAATTATGTATGACATTGTATGACATGACAAACCTGATGTAGAATGTGTTGTTTTTACAGAGGACTCCTCATTGGCTCTGAAAGCGGCCTCGTACATCCTGATTGGTGTAGGAGCCTTCTCCATGCTGATGGGCTTTGTTGGATGCCTGGGAGCCATTTATGAGATCCGCTGTCTGCTGGGCCTGGTATGTGTGTGTGTGTGTGTGTGTGTGTGTGTGTCCCAACAATCTCTGTTATGGCCAAATGTCTAAACACAGATAAGAAGATAAATACTTTTTTTTTTAATAATTGCTGTATTTTCCACAGTACTTTGCTTGCCTCCTGCTGATCTTATTGGCCCAGGTGGCGGCAGGTGCACTCATCTATTTCCAGAAAGACGTGGTGAGTGATGACGCTTCCTTTTAACCAGTTCTCTTTCATATTTCCTAAATCAGTTCATGTTAGGTTTTGACCAAACCCAGTTACATAAGGTCAGCATTCTCCACTTATTGTGTCCAAGTATTTTTCTTCCTTTGTTAAGTTGAGGAATGCAGTTTTTCTTGCCCCTTGTCAATCAAAGATTTAAATTAGTGACATAATTTGGTTGACTAGCACCCCCTGGTGTACATTTTAGGTATAGGCTAATGTCACAATTAACCAGACTTTAGTGGGATCAATCGCCACCAAGGAAATTAGGCATGAGTATGAAGATCCGAGAAGCTGGTGTCTTTGTTTGGTCAGACTGGCAGCTAACAAATGGTTGCTTCTTCATCCATTCTTTTAAAGTAAGTTAATTTAAGACATCCAAAATAAAACTCTTGCAGATCCATCAGCAGGAGTGCATGATGGGGTGGGGGTCTGGGTAAACAAGATGGCATTTGTAGAAAAACTAGTTTTTGATTGATGCATATCCATCAGGTTTCTCCCCAAAGCACATTGGTGGCGGTGCAGCGCCATGCCCACTTTAGAGTTTAAAGATGTTGTGTGACATTTCAAAATAGGGCAGACGCTACAAAATAGATTTCTTGTAGTTTCTGAAACAGTTTAAATTGGTAAAAAAAACACACGATTTATCTGAGTGACACTTCGAAGAAAGAAGTAAAAGTCATTTTGAAGAAAGTTGACCGACCAAACCATCCTAAGGATCCTCGTCAACCACGCTCACACATGTTTCCCAGTAAAAGCCAGCGGTCTAGGATGACGGGCTCTACTGTCAGCAATCATTGGCAGCCAGTGCGCAGTGGGATTAAACTGTGCTCTTTGCCAAATTAACTTTCAAGGCTTTGTGGAGATCTGCTTTTTTGTTACTTTTGCAATGATCTGACTGGGGCCCCTGCAGTCGTATTCATCCTGACAGAGTTTGGGACTCTCAGTTGGTAATGATGTTTGCCTGCTATGAATTAGTCATTTACCTTCATCTAGTCTTCATTATGACACACCTTAACACAGTCCTCTCAATCCTCTGTTCAACAGTGAACGCTGTACCATTGTGTACGCCACAAACCTTAAAACTTAAAAACTTTGTTTATTTAGCCTGGGGGGAAAAGACATCTTTAAGTAGAAATCTATTTTTTTTTTTTTCTTTCCGACAGTTAAATACAGAGATGTCCAAGATCGTGACCAAGGTGCTGGACAGCTACGGCACCAAGAACTCCAGCACGGAGCAGGCGTGGGACTACATCCAGCGGACGGTGGGTGGAGCCAGAGGAGAACCTAATGGAGGGATCCTCAACTGGTCTTCCATGGGTTTAGAACACACTGATATCTGCCACTAATGTTGGAGTGAATACAAAATTGAAGTGCCGCTGTAGGTACTCTGGACCATATGGCCAGAAATTATATTACAATATGATTATGATATTGATGGATACAGATGATTATCAGAATGTATATTTTATAATAACGCTCTCTTAGGACTGTACTCTCTTAGGACTGAACCCTAAAGAAACCAGAAGGTTAATTATGGTTCATAATAAAAAAAAACATTCAACAAAACTGACATGGCATTGGGTTAAACACTGAATAATTAAAATAATAATGTGAGTAACTGCTGAGATTCCCAGCAAATCAAATGCCTTGTTTCAAACTTCTCCAACATTTTAGAGGTAGGATACTAAAATTGATTAAATAAGTAAAATAATATGGAAATAACTGCTGTGAGATAGTATACTGAACATTGATTAAATAAAATGACAAATATATAACTGTACTGAGAGAGAGCTTACTATGCATCTATGAGACTCATTCGCTTTTTAAAGCCCTGTTTCTCAACTGTGCTTATAGGCATCATATCTTTAGCGATGCAGAACGTCATTGCGCTGGTTATTTGTATCGCTCAGATTTCTTTTCCGATGGGGTTATGGCTGAAAAGCATTTCTCACAGATCCATTTTAAGGGTTAAACCGATTTCAACTCTGCAATAAACAGGATTACAGCTAAGATTGGCATACTTATTTTTTGATCAAGCAAATAGACGTCTGTTCCACAGACAATTGACACCAGGCACATTTGATGGACTTCGGGACTTTGGGGACACAAGTAAACCCTGATCTGAGACAACCCCGTCTTTCCTGACCATGGCTAGTAAAGCCACCTCAGTGAAGCCTTGTATGCATGCTTTAAAATGAGGACTAAGGTCTTGTCCTCCCATAACCTCTTCCATGCGTGTCAAATGCCTAACATCTCTCTCCCTCACAAACCTCTTGCTAACCCTTCCGCGGGGCTCCTGGCTGTAGATGGACTGCTGTGGGTGGACTGGTCACGCGGACTGGAATGGCAACATGGTGATCGTTAACAGCTCCCAGCTGCTGTTCCCCTGCTCCTGCCAGAACATTTCCCTGGCAACGGGGAACACCTCCGACAGCGGCTTCTGTGAGGCCCAGACATCAGAGTGGCCGGTGTACGAAGCGGTAAGTAGAGGCTTGCTTCAGGGGGACCCCCGTCACACTCTGCGTTTATCTGACATGAGAGAACTCCTTCCGACGCGTGTTTTGAAAAAGTCACTGCCTGCAACATCAACTCGGCTTCCGCCAACATATATTGCAAAGAATTTGAACCATTGATGCCCTTGGTGGGATTAGAAGAACGCCCAGGGTGCAATGGTCCAACCGATGGTCCATGGCGAGTTGATGTCGCAGACCAAAAATGTCACTGCACAGGTATGAATCGGATCCCTCGTTGCAGTTTCCCTTTGATTTCCGCCACAGCCCTGGTGGTTTGGTGAAGATCCGGTTTGCCTTGTGGTTTTGATTGGAAAGGGCAATCTAGGTGGCTCTGCTTAAAGTTATTCGACTGTGTGGTATGGTTCTGTGGGGTTACAAGGGTTTGCTTTGTGTTTTTTCCAGGGCTGCTCAGCCAGTGTGGAGGGGTGGCTTATCACCAATGTGGGAGTGGTCCTAGGCATCTGTCTGGCCGTGGCTGTGATCGAGGTACAGTGCGATTCATTAAAGGAGACATATTATACCACCAGGTGTGAGTGTCATTAGCCTTACAAGCCGTTTGGAAATTCTGCCCCATATGACATCACTAGTGGGGGTGTCCACCTAGATCTGTGCTGGATAGATCAGTCTACCAGCCTACCAGTGGACTGAAGTAAACGTTGCTTAGGGATGGGCACGAGTGGTAAATTCCAAACTCGAGTGATCGAAGGAATTCCTCGAGGATCAATCGAGTACTCGTTAAATCAAATCTATTTTTAGAATGCAACGCATCTGCTGCAGGAATAGGCCTGATGATGAACGGCAATATTACCAACCAAACATGTAGGCCTAATGCTTATTCTCCATCAAAACAGTCAGAGTTATCAGAGTATTCATTATTTATTTTTGCAAACGTTCAAAACACATTTCCCTTACAAAAATAAATATGCGTCTCACAATTTAAATCACGTCGAACCAAGGCCTGTAACAGTTTAAAAAAAACGAAACAAGTAGCCTAACCATTGCAAATAAATGCTTAAAGCTGCAAATAAAACGGCAGCAAATGGACTATGGAAATACTCAGCGTTGTGATCTTCTCTACACGCCCCCGGGATTACAGCTGCGTCTTGCGGCGGTGAAAATATAGCCGACACACTTTCACTTTCACCGTTGCTGCGGGTCTGCTTTCCCGAACTCACTGTTGTGTTTCAGGAGCATATGTTGCCGCATAGTACTTTCTGGTAGCTCGATTTCGCTTGGCATATTTTACATTTCACCTTATGATCTCCTATTTCTTTAAAGTATTTCAATTCTTCGCTGCGGTTTGCTTTAACCGCTATCTCTTAACTTTTTGAATTCTGGCGTGCCTGCACACGCCACGGAACGCGCCATGGAAATGGATGCATTTAATTTTCTTTGTGCCCACGTCATGCGTTAGTGGCGCCGACAGAAAATTGATACATTTGCTTCAGAAAACTTTGTTTGTGTGTGTATATGCAAACTCGAGTTTGCCTATCCACCAACCGAGTTCATTTGTAACGAGTAGTACTCGAGTAATCGATTCCTCATGCCCATCCCTATTATCTATCCATCACAGATCTAAGTGGACACGCCCACTAGTGATGTCATATGGGGCACATTTTCGAAACGGCTTGTAAGGCTAATCACACTCACAACTGGTGGTATAATATGTCTCCTTTAAAACATACAAAATGGAAACATGGCACCTGCAAATTAGTTTTTATAATGTTTTTGCTAGGATAAGCAGAAAGTACATATGTCTTCGTTTGGCGCAAATAATGGCACAAAATCTGATTTCTCTAAAACCTAGAGATTGACTCCTAACTTAAAACCCTCACAATTGCCATAACAAGATGTCAACATCTGGGCGAATTTGCAGATTAAAAAAAATCCAAAGAAAATAAACGTCATTACCTTGCAAAGTGGAAATCACGTATCATTGCCTGCGCTTATAATGGTGCATATGAATGCAGATGTATTCCCCTTCGAATTGACTGTTTCACCCAGATTCAGACAATTAGTTTAATCCCAAATTCATCATTGTGCAGAATGGGATTTTTAGCTGGTTTAGCATTTGCCTCCGGTTCGCTGCATATGTTTACTCGTATCCCTTTAAACTGACTTGTGGGACTGTGTCTACAGTTGCCAGTTCCTTAATAAGGAGCAGTTATAGGCCTATTGTTAGTGCAGGAAGCTTCCATTTCAGTAGTAAGCAAAGGAAACATTGTGTGTAAATTATACACTTCATCTTTCCATGGCATATGTTGGTCAATCTAACATCAAGTTTCTTTCTTAGTTATGGTCTTTCATTGTTAAAGGAAGCCGCTTTAACGTCGCTCCCGATAGTAAATAGACATACGCCTCTCTTTTCGTGAAGAACTTTCACAAAGTACCTAAATAATAAGGAAGCAACTCATTTAGGTATTTTGGCTAGAGGAAGCGTACTCGCAGTTGAGACCAATTCTGTGTTTTTGTGTCCATTTGAAGTTGCTTATTTAATCTGAGGCTGAAAATGGTTGACTTGATTGTTTTTCTTTTTCACAGGTTTTGGGAATGATCCTCTCGATTTGCCTTTGTAAGAACGTACGCACTGAGTACTACACCAAAGTTTCAAAATATTGAAACTTTGAGGGCCTGCAGTTTCACAGAAGGGAAGTATGGGAAGATTTTTCTATTCAACTTTTTTGGTTAAATTTGGGACATTTTTTGAGTGCTTACTGTTTTCCTGTCCAATTTATATTGAGCACTTTAGACCATATGTGTGCTGATAAACTTTTTTTTAATATTATTTGGTCTGGATACGTAAAGGAGAAAAGCAGAAAATGTGACATTAACAGCGAAATGGTTAAGCTGGACGGATTGGAAAAAGGTGGAGAATGTTTAAACTGTTGTAATGGCCTCTTCAAAGGCAAGCATTGCACTGTAGTCACATGGGCTACATTCAGGCAGGCTACAATTTACTAAAGTTCTTCAGTTTCGGCTTGACTAAGTAACTAATTTCCAAGAAGAAGATGAGACTAATGTTTCTCTGTGATAGGTTTAAAAATCCAAGTTTAGTTGATTTAGTAGAACAAATGAATAGGAAAACTGGAACGTCAGCCATCACTAATTTTTTTATTTTTATTATTATTTGTTTAGTTCATGTATTTTACATAATTTTAGTCTTTGTGTGGAAGTTGATATTGCCATGGTTTTCTTTTATGCATGTTGCTCTTTTTTAATGTTTTTTTTCATTATTCATGCGTGTAATTTTAGATTTATTTTAATAATTACGTTTTGTGCATGTAATTCAAATAATGATACTAAAATAGGGCCAATTTTTAGTTTACAGGGTACGTTATTCTAGAAAATCTCTAAAAGTTTTGGCAATGATTTAATTTATTCAAAAAACTTAAATGATCTTTGTGACGATAAGACTTATTTACACAAAAAGTGCAAAGTTTGAGTGACATCTTTTTTTCTTTTAAGAATGGTTTTAGGAGAAGCTCATTGAACAAAAACAGTTTAATCATTTGGACTGCATTTATGTATATTTTTTTACTTTAAGTGAACCTATATGTTTTGTAATGGATACAATATTTGGTTTTGTGTACAGTATATATAAATATATATAAAAAAACATTCCAATAATCTTTTAGTTTAAGACTTGTTAAACCTGGACAAACCTGTTTGCTCTCTGCAGTATTTAATGTATACTCATGAAATTGATTCCATCACATTTTTCCAATAAACTGAATTGACGATTTAATTTTTGACTTCATTTGAATACTTTATGACCTTTATCTACTAAAGTGACTATATTCTGATTCAGTTTGTTTGTCACTACATACCTGTCTTCTGGGGACAATTGGACTTTCTCCACGATTTAACAGGATCCAAAGCCAGGATTTTCAAAATGCATTTGAAAAGGCAAAATGTTCTCTCTTCAAGCTTATGAATAATGGATTTGACATTCGTCATCAGACTCATGTCTATCTGATGGGTTTTGACGCAATCTCATCCCAATCATAAACGGGTTATGGATACAATATAGACAAATTCCCTATTCAAGTAGCCTTCTTTGGGTTTTTTGCCGATTTACCAAGCTTAAAACCCATCATAGTAAACAATTGGGTATGAACTGCCAAATGGTTTACTAAAGAAACAATAACATGATATTTGGATCGTCAAACTACACATGTCCCTGTTCTTGAATCCCAGAAAGTGTGGTGTGTGGTGTGTGTGTGTGTGTGTGTACTTCAAGATTTGCATAAACCCATTTTGCTATATGAGAGCAGTCTACATTTATTTACATCCACTAGGGGGACCTAGAGTGATCAATGCAGTGGTATGATTTATATTAAATACGTTGTGAACAGTAATATATTAACGCTACGATAAACATTTGGTTAACAATTGGATAAGCATTCTCAATGATTTCTCAAGGATTCATCTGCGCATGCTCTATTGTCTGGAATGTATTGTAGGTTATTGGATTTTATTAATTGTCTGAATAATTATAATCAATTTGTGATTCTGGCAGAAAAAACTCTGTGGGCACATGTCAGCGCATTATCAAGGATATTGGCCTCTATGCTTCCCAAGTTGTTGAACTTACTACGGCAGCTGCGCAGATCGGGAATACGGTTCCCCCCTCTACTGCTCCTAACGGAAGCATGTTAGGGACCACCCACCTTTATAATATGTCCATGCCACCCACCCAGTTTTCTTTTTGTAAGAAAGAGCGTCCCTATGCAATGCTACCCATCCAGACGCATACAAACATACGAGCTTTGTCACCCACGTTAATTAATCACGTTTTCCAGAGCTCTGGGGTACTCCTCTATTTACTTGTGGTGATGCCAGTCATGTTATACTTGTTGAATCGTTGCATCATTTCTGAGTCACGGGGATCATGTCTGTCACTCACGTTGAAGGTGCTTCATGCTTGGCCACAGATGTGAGGAGAAACAGCTGACAGGAAATAGGCAAGACGTGTGAGTGTCTGGTGTGTGTGTGTGTGTGTGTGTGTGTGTGTGTGTGTGTGTGTGTGTGTGTGTGTGTGTGTGTGTGTGTGTGTGTGTTTGAAACATATGTAATTAGAATCAGTATTCTATTTGGTCAGAAAGCCTGACCAATGAGATTATCTTCAGCCATATTGAGCTTAATGCAATCTTGCCCTCAACGATGGACAATGACCACTAGAAGAGGAAGTTGTTTTGCATTATTGAGGGCAGTCTGTTTTTTCGGATGCCATTTCATTCATGAGCTGATGAAGCTGTTTCGGAGAGCTTATTTTAAAAGCAGCCCTTAAACATAAACATATTTTAATGATTCATGTTTCATGTTCATGCAGGTTCACCCTTTGATCCTGTTCTTCCTGTTCTGTTCTCACCAAACCACCGTATAAAGAGGCCACCCACACTGGCCTCAAGTGGTCTTCGCTTTCCTTTGGTTCATGAGCGCTGAGGAGAGTTCCTCTTTTCTTTATTTTAAAGTGTTATTCTCTGTTTCATTTATTCATTCATATCACATGAACCTGTGATGTAGGGGTTTTGATTGGTGCAAAGATTTGTTATTTTCTGACTGTTGAATGAGGTATAACGCAACCTTGAAGTGCATCGTTTGACTTGTAATTTTTTAACTTTAACTCTTGAGTTATCGAGAGATATTATTTGGCTGGATATTGTCCATACTGAAAGTAATATCTCTAATGATTTTTAGAGATATTCTCTGCGGTCTCCAACATGGTGTTTTCTACCTGGACACTAAAGAAAACATTTCTAGTCTTTGACCATATTTTACCTTGATCCATGGAGTATGTAGTAGTATAATAGTAGTAATGTATTCTACCTGGACTTATCGGCACGTCCACAGAGACCTCTAAATATTTACTTGGTACAGTACGAATATTTTGTCCTTGCTATAGGCCACATATTGGTTTGTCTTTTTGTGTACAATAGACCCTGGAGGCCTCCAGCTCCTCCACCTCCTCCACCTACACCACACAGCAGGTTTCACTGGATGTTCACAACTTTATTCAGCAACAATGTGAGGATGGCTTATTTTTTTGAGGTGCTATTAGGTACCAATAATGATACTTTTTCCAATATCGCTAAAATATTTAGCGATACAAAAAAATCTGGAACATGACATTTTTTTGTTTGTCAATTTCATTTCTAGACCAAACTGATTATTATATTTGTATTTTACAGAACAATTGGGGGAATAATGTTAAAGCCTCGGGAATGATTCAAGAATTGTATTTTATTTATGTTTTAACTATATCATCATCAAGATATCCACTTATTTTGATACCCAGTTGTATAGTCTAAATTAATTATGATGATAAGATATGCCCTTAAAGGGAAACTTCACCCATTTTTCCATTAAGCTTTGTATCGTTAGAAACCCACCCACATTACCTTATTTTCTTGAGAGACTGGAGAGATCCATATCATCTCCAACACTTCCTGTTTAAGATGACGCAATATGACGATTTTTGCGTAGAAGTAAATAGGAAGTGTAAGAGGGGAGGATTCTCGTAAGACTATAAGCACTAGTCCCACCCCTCTATAGGGGGTGGGACCCACACCAGCAGAAACTAACATCGACAGCATCTGAAGCTAAGCTAACAGAGGCTGTTGATAAAACTGAAGTTCAATGGCGGAAGGTACTGGATCTGACATAGAAGATGGCCCCATGCAAAATTTCACCATTTCGAAAGAAATACTAACAAGGACTAATTCACTGAGTTCACCAACTAATACTCTTCACTAGAAATGTTGTGTGAAATGATTTTCAAGCAGCCTTGCGGTATCAGCTTGGTAGATGGAACAGCGAGGTGTCCGATAGGCGGAGATCTAGATCAGCGGGAGTGGCCAGCAAAGCTGTGCATCGTGGTGCATGGTGGGAGTTGTTGTCTTCAATCCACAAGCGCCAAAAAGTCACTTTCTGCCTTTTCTCGGTCAAGACGGCACCAAATTAGAATTTTATTTTATTATTCGACTACATATAGGACCCAATTTCAATACATATTCATGCCTCCACCGGTGAAATGCTCCTTTAAAGTGATCAAATGTGAGGGTTCAAAAATGCAAAATAACTAAACTCGATTTAGTCTGATATTTTCACATACATAAACAGGATCAGATACTGAATGACCCTCATGGTATTTTATTTCTAATTGGGATCTTTATCAGTTTTGTATAAAAAGATCCCCATGATTATCGTGATAATTATTATTTTTTTCTATATCCCCCAGGCTTACTGCTGGAGGGCAATGCAAGTGTCGTCTCCTACTCCCCAGCCAGAGTCCTTTATGTCTGGGGCTCTAAAGAAGCCTGTCAGGGCTAATACATCAGGCCCTATGCACACCAGGGACAGGCCTGCACATCACCGCTGACAGGGGACTAGGCCGGGTGAGGTAATGGTAGAGGACAAGGGGTAACACACACACACACACACACACACACACACACACACACACACACACACACACACACACACACGCACACACACTTCAATTATAGCAGTTGGACTGCAGCACCTCTCTTTATCAAGGCCAAGGCTTGGTAGGGGCAGACATCTAGACATGAATAACTGTCGCCAGAGTTTAAACAATAATCTTAGTTTCAAGGATTGGAAAGAGACCACTATGACAATGTAGTTGTGTGATAAAATGAGAGATATAACAGGGATTTACTGTACGCATGTTTTGATGTTGGAACATGGGCAGGTCTTTGTTATTCTTTGTGCACATTCTAATTGTGGCTTTTTCTTACAAAGTTGCAACATACTTTGTCCTCATCAAAGACCTACACAATGGCCAATAAAAACAAAGAAACAGGCATATTTTGTGTTTGTTGATAACACTGGGTGATAACAAAGATACCGTGTCCACAAATACCAATAATTTATCACTGTGCTGTATTTGTTGACATCCATTCTCACTTTTGCATTGGCACCAACCAACCAACCAATCAATCAATCAAAGCCAACCAAGTGATGAGCATATCCCACATCATACCCAACAGCTGAAATCCTATAAGGGAAATATTTGAAGATGCTATTCAGAAGATTGTAGGTAAAATGCTTTAAGCTTTCTCAAAATGTCTTCCATTCGCTCACTCACTCCCTCACTCACTCAATTCACATTTTAGTGTGGTCCGCTACTCTGTACAGAATGCATACCATAATATAAGAGAGAGGGAGTTGCATCTGGGATTCAAATCAGCGGCATTAATATGGAAAGATTGAAGCGAGACTGCTGCGAGTGTAATACATTTTCCTGGAGCATGGTGATAGTGAGATTGACAGCTGGTGAGACCGGAAAATGATCATCCAATCAAATCAAGAGGAAAACAAAAAAACATGACATCATCTAGATAACACTAAACAAACTGTGGTCAGCTGAATCAGAGAGTGTATCATCACTGGCATCTGCCACTGTTGCAAATAGTTTAAAGGGGCAGTGTGTATAATTTAGTAGTATCTAGCTACGCCGACTTGGCAGAAATGGAATATAATTTTCATAAATAGGTTTTAATTAGTGTTTAATCCCATGTAAATGAGAATCGTGTTTTTGTTACCTTAAAATGGGCCCTTCATATTTACTTACTGCATTGCAAGACAACATTGGCTGGTAGCACATGATCAATACATATAACAGATAGCGATAATTATAGGTCTATGCATGTAGTTTAGGAATTATCGTTTTCCTTATTTTACGTTTCAGTTTCTACTTTCTCCAACTTTCTTCCAAATACGCCTTTGAGAAACAAGAAATAATAGTAAAAATAAGAAAATAACACATTTGTGAGACAACAGAATGTCAAATACAAGTAGAAGTCAAGCCGTTGTGTTGATGCGTCAATCAGACGGGCAGTTAGGAATGAACACTCTCGAGACACTTCAGCTGACTCAAGTTTCCGAACTGCAACAATGGCATGAGTTTCACTTATCAGATATCAATATCTGTCTCTCTGTTTAAACTTGCTATGGGTATTGGAAAGTCAATGTAATTAAAAGAAGGAATTATGTTTTGGTAACAGAAGAAATGGGATGTTCCCTTCTCCAAAGGCTGGGACACCAGCTGTCCACCACACTCTTGTATTTGTGTGTTTTGGAATAGAGGCTTGCAACGACCTGTAGAGAGACAGAGTTGTAACACAGAGAAAGTGTGCCCCAAAAAAACGGTTAAAGGAGTGAGATACATAGACATCAACGACACCATCCAATAGGAAACCAGTAATAATAGCTGTGCAAAGGCAATCATGAAAAACTATAACTAATGCATCTGCATGCATGTAGGAAGGTTCCTTCCTATGCATCTGTGTGTGTGTATGTGTTGTGTGCGTGTTGGTGTGTGTGTGTGTGTGTGTGTGTGTGTGTGTGTGTGTGTGTGTGTGTGTGTGTGTGTGTGTGTGTGTGTGTGTGTGTGTGTGTGTGTGTGTGTGTGTGTGTGTGCATTCATACCTTTTTTGTTTGCACGTGCGTGTGATTGCTGTATGACTTTGTGTGTGTTAAGTATGAGAGACACTTAATCAATGCTTCCAGGAGAACCTTATCTAGGGAGTTGAGATGCTGCAGACTGCAGACAGCAGGCGGGAGAAGCCCCCTGTCAGCCAGTCAGCCATAATGAGACCCGAGTGCAGAGCTCCACTGATAGCCATGTTGTTGTTGGTGTCTGTTTGTGTGTGTTTGTTTGTTTCAGTTTATTTGTCTGTCTGTGTGTGTGTGTGTGTGTGTGTGTGTGTGTGTGTGTGTGTGTGTGTGTGTGTGTGTGAGTGTGTGTGTGTGTGTGTGTGTGTGTGTGTGTGTGTGTGTGTGTGTGTGTGTGTGTGTGTGTGTGTGTGTGTGTGTGTGTGTGTGTGTGTGTGTGTGTCTGTGTGTAAGCATGCATGCTTATAGAATAGAATAGAATAGAATAGAATAGAAAGCCTTTTATTGTCATTGCACGAGTCAAGTACAACGGAATTTTTAGTAAGCTTTCCCAATTGGTGCATTCGAGAAAATAAATAATATATAAATAGAACAAGAACAACAGTATACCAAATAGAAATGTAAATAATGTAAAATAAATAATAAAGTAAAATAAAGTAAAGTACAATACAGCAGTGGGAGGTTAGGGGGGGGTCAGTCAGTCGGGGGTCAGTGCATGTGTGTGTTCAGGGTGGATACAGCTTTAGGGAAGAAGCTGTCTCTGAACCGTGAAGACCTGGTTCTGATGGACCTATAGCGCCTGCCAGAGGGCATCAGGTCGAACAGGTGAAAGCCAGGGTGGGAGCTGTCCTTTATGATTCTCTCCAACCTCTCAGTATAGATGGATCTATACTGTACATGTATAGATGCTTTACTATAGATAGATAGCTATAGACAGACAGACAGACAGACAGTAAGACAGACAGACAGACAGACAGACAGACAGACAGACAGACAGAAAGACAGACAGACAGACAGACAGACAGACAGACAGACAGACAGACAGACAGACAGACAGACAGACAGACAGACAGACAGACAGACAGACAGACAGACAGACAGACAGACAGACAGACAGACAGACAGACAGACACACACACACACACACACACACACACACACACACACACACACACACACACATACAGCTACCACAGTCAGAGAGACAGACGATAAGTAATCATAACGCTAGTCTAGGTCAACGAACACGATACACCAGTAGAATAAAAGTGGGTTTTATTCTGACTAGGAGCACAATAATTTGTTGGGGGTAGTTGGAACAGCCGACACTGCCCCCGCCCAACTAGGACGCGAATCTCTAGTCTACCTCCACAGAGAGCACTAGCCTTGCTTCGCACTAGTCGCTCGTGTAGTTCCCTTTGGAGTAATCTATTTATAGAGATAGGGTAAATGCAAGCGAATGTGGAATTATATTGCACATTCGTTCGAGAAGTAGCCCTACATGTCGATGTAATTCATGGGATGTTTCTAAGAGTGCAATTTATATAGTGAACGCTATTTTGACCTTTTAGGGAGAAGGAATCGCATCTCACCCGGGGACCTGCTTGCGGTAAGTTACTCTGCGTGTGTTGTCAATTGTCTGCAAGATCATCATTGATTTAACTATTCAAACGTCCACCTCGTCACAAAATAACGCGACTGTTTTCTAATAAAATACGTCTGGAAATCCAGGCAAAATACATGAACGGGAAAAACAATGAGTTTTTTCGACGGAAAAAACAATCAGTTTTTCCCGTTAGTTTTCAACGAATGGAGTTTGTTGGAATGAACTGGACGCCACCTTAGATTCCTATGACATGTTTCACTTATACATTTATTAATCTTCGTGAGTCGTCAATGAGGTGACATGTGGTCAGTGAAGACCGTACTTCCACGGACCATTCACATACATTTAGGCAACACACCTTTAAATAATTGCGGGTTGAAAAATAAATTGGAACATCCTGGTTGAGGCGACCCATCTGCACCCAGTGGGGAAGAAGAGATAGCACAGGGAGAATGACAGGTGAGAAGTAGCATACAACGGAGGGATTACTGGAGGTCATCTGCGAAAAGGAAATATCCGGCTGAGCTCATGTATTTCTTCACAGGCACGTGTACTGCTGCTGTTCAACATAACATTTATATCACATGCAGAAGTTGATTGGGTAAAACAAATTTATTTGTGTGGAAGCAGATGCACAAAAGTTAAAGTTGGGGTTGCAAACCATTTTAGAGCTGGAAATGGGCTCATGGGCCCAAACTGGTTGGTAACTAATGTCAGCAGGGCTATGATGATTTCAGCATCTGGACATTTGTTTAATGAGGAAGACTATGTGTTGAACCTAGCCATTCATGACATGTTTAAAGCTGAAGATTTGATACATTATGTCCTGGAATATGAACAAAACATGAATTCTCTTTCGTGCACAATTATTTGAACACTACAATGGCCCTCTACTTGCACATTCATCCACTAGACACACTTGACTAAGACAAATCTTCTAGATTGGCCCAGTGGCCGTGTAGGTCTACTTAATTGAACAGCTTTGTAGGCTACTGCTAGACAAAAGAAGGGGACATTTGTTATGGAAGTAGTACTTCTCTAAGAGTAGGAAGAAATTTGTATAAGAACCAGCTTTGTCAACCTCACATTTAAGGTGAACATGTGTACTTCTTAAGACACCCCTACAGGTTGACAGTTCTGCTCATATCTTTAAAAAGCTGGCGTGGACAAGCATCCCAGATCCAGAAAATTAAATTAGTTCATCAGAATCTCTACCAATAAACCAACCAGATCCCCAATGCCTTGAACAGTTGTATAAAGGGTTTGACCTGAGTAAGCTGTTGTGGCTGTATGCAGATTCATTGGGCACTGCAGTCTGTATCAGATTTAAATGGAAATGTTCCACAAATGTGGATCTTTCCCATAATCCTGGCGAGGGAACCTGTATCGCTTATTTCGGGAAACATTACAGCACACTTGAATGTCCATTGGTGCATTCACTGGAATAACCAGCAGGCTGTATGGCTCCCTGTGGACTTGTGTCCTCTCTTCCAGAGTGTGCATAGGATCTCACATCCGGCGTTCATTGTCATAAGGAGAAACTAACCAGGAGATGCATCACTTTTTCAAGCTGGTTACAGAGCTAAAGAGAACATTATGCACTGATAGATATGTTGGGACAACATATCATACCTAGTTTAACAAATACGTAGGAATAAAAAATAGGTAATTTTTCACCATTGATCTCTATTGAAAGGCACTGTAGGTGAAATTCAAGATATTTGAGTTGATGGTCCGTCGTTAGAAATGGCAGAGCATTCCCTCAGGTATTAGTGAGTAAAATGCTCAGTGAAAACATCTCTTTTGAGTTGAAGGCAACTGCCTCTCTATGAGCCATTTATGTTTATAAACAGCTCCCGGCTCATTTCTGACCAACCAGGGCATTTTATTCCCTCATGGTTCAAGGTATCCAATGGGCCTGTCAGCCCAGAAGCATTTAATGAAACACTTTTCAATGGCTGAAAAATGAGGGAGAGAGGAAGTAGATAGGGAGGGGACATCATTTGGTGGTTGAGTTTCCAAATCTTGCTCTCTTATTTTCTCCTCTTTTTCTCTTTACAGCTGTTTAATTTCAACTTAATCACGCCTTTTCAAAGGTATGGCTTGATTACCCTTGTGACCCCATCCACCAGTGTGACCAGGTCGGTTTAAAAATGCTCAAATGCACGCCAGCCATGTATTGTTGAGGCTGAGGATCCTGTGCAGCACTGGTCCATCTGTCTCTCCCCCCAGCTCCCATCGCATCTTGGAGGAGGGAGTGGGTCTATTTGTGGGTCACCGCATGGTGACAAAAGCCACGAGTCACAGTGGTACGGGCCTCACTCAACAAAGGTCCTGCCGGTTCCTTTATCCTGAAGTCCCCAACGGTGTCACTTGCTGTGTCCTGTTCTTTACATTCTTTCGTTTTATTCCATTCTTTCTGAATGTCAGGAAACTTTTCTGGTCTCTCACCTTCCGATGTAGCATGATATATTGTGGTTCATTCGATTGTCTGAAATCGCCTTATCGCATCATCGACGGAATGGATGCATTATTTTCCACTTCCTGACGTAAGAAATGTATACGATTGAGTACTGACCCTTCCGGGAAAAAAAAAGAAAAGGATAAAACAAATGCTGTTAAACTGGCCATCATGCGTTGATTTAATTACAGCAGGATAGCCTTGTCATTCAGGCCATGAAGCCACAAAGAGAAGAGATAATACCAATGCCCTGGTGCTGTCTCAAAGTTTTTCTTTGTACCTTAACCAGATTAAATTCAGTCAAACTGAATTAGCAAGCAGATGGTCACCCCAAGAGGCCACAGATAAGACCCGTAGCTGGGCCTGCTCGCAGCTCTGAGCTTTAGTCATGTTACTCTTTTCTCTAGCAGTTATTTTATAGCAAATAAAGTTTTAATTGATATATTATTGTTACAATCATTTGTTTGATTTGTCAAAATTGTGAATAACTGCCCGTGTGTGTTTGTGTGTGTGTGTGTGTGTGCGTGTGTGCCTGTGTGTGTGATTGTGATGTCTGATGTGTGTGTGTGCATTCTGGTTTGTGTGTATGAGTCGTAAACCTAAACTATAATGGTACTCCCATATGACTCAGTAGTAGTATTGCGTTGTGTTTTAGGCATACACTCTGGTTATTTACCACACTGTTCCAATCAGAGACACTTAGCACATACAATCCAATCATTAGCAACAGACGTTTCCCATAGCCACCGAGCGCAAAAGATGCTAGTATTCATGTTGATTGCACAAAAATGTGAACCAGATGCTCCTTTTTTTGGCAAGAATTACATATATTTGACACATAGGCAATTACAACTGGAGTACCATGCTCCATGTGTGGTCCTATCTATTCCTGGCCCTCTAGATGGAAGGACTGTGTGACTAGTTTGTACTCGGAAGAGCTCAGCCTCTCCACATCAGTGCTCTGATGGGCAGCAACCAAAACACTAATTAGGAATATAAATATATATATATATATATATGTGTATGTATATATATATATATATATATATATATATATATATATATATATACAGTATATACTGTATAATCGGGACGTTAATTGAATGTTATCTTGCTCTTTGATTCCCTCTGGCAAGCCAAATCATCAATAATAAAGTATATATTATACAAAAGCAGTGCCAATAAAACACAAGGTCTGCCTAAATGTTTTGTTTGTTTTGTTTGCCAACTCATTGTATGACACAGTCCAATATTTTCAACACATTATTTGCCCAGGCATTCTAAATAATTCCTTCTGCCATTGCTGCACAATGTGTCAGTTGTAGGCCAATATGTCTGTATGGTTCTGCAATGCAATAACATTTATATTTGTCTAAATGTCAATTGACCGCAAAAACACATCTAATTGCATCTCCCTGGGCTTCCAGGCACTGAAAATTACAATTCCTGGTTAGCTGACACAATTCATAGAGCGCAACACTAGACACTGGCTATGCTTGCTAAAAGGATAATCCCTTATTAAAGATCACTGGTTAGCCTTTTCAACAATGTGTGTGTGTGCAAAAAAAACTGCCCCATTAGAATTATCGGAAGTCCAAAACGTCCTCTGAATAACCGAGAATACACAACACAACCGCCAATGTCTCTCAAATTCCTACTAGTAATGGATTGTTATTAAGAAGTTCAGGTGTTGAGTATTGGACGAAGGCTACATGTTGCCACGTTAGTCACCACTCCAGCCCTCCTGTGTGTGGGAAGCACTGCTTTACCCAAGTGATCTGATTCACAGGCCTTCTGCTTCACAGCTCTCTTACCCCCAGCTCAGCTGTCCACAACCTCGACGATACATGCAACAACAACAACAACAACAACAACAACAACAACAAACAAAAAAACGGACACACAATTTACCCTCCCCCAAATGCAATTAACTGGCATATGTTTGTCAATCAGTCTACACATCTGTCTGTCTTTCTGTCTTTCTGTCTGTATCTATGGTTCTGTCGCTTTCGCACTGTATACTGTATACTTTCCATCTCAAATAAATAGTTTATATTTGTTTAGCATGGTTGCAGTTATGGTGTTGTTTGGTCTGTGTTCGGCCAATGCTTGAAAGTATAAATACTTGTGCAACACTGTGAAGCACACAGCAAATAATTAGTGTGATCGATCGTTATATTTTTGGGTGTATCAGCAGATACATGGCCATTTCCTCCTGCAGAAAGGGTTGGAGGTAGAGATCACCGCAACAAAAATCCACCACCATGATTTTGCATCCTGTCTAGTGATTTTGTTTCTATAGTAACAGGCTATGCTATAAAAGCTTAAATCTGTCCCGTGTGATATAGGTGCCCTCATCCAAAACAGTTTTCAAGCTCCATCTGTGGTGAAGCAAAGCTAAAAAATTGATGTTGTCAGTATAGTCTTACAAATTAAAAAAAACGTAGTTAGCTAAAAGGGACTTGTAAATTATCTGGTAAAGTGGCAAAATGTAAGTGGAACTTGTTTTCCCGAGAACGGCGAAATAAATCCTGTGTCACTATTTTGCTCCGCCTCCCACAGACGATGACGAAATTTCAAAATCCAGTACCTCTTCCCATGCCTTTGATGCAGCATCTGCACCCAGCACAACCACCCTGATTCCTCTCTCTTTCTCCTCAGCTAATGTAAAGCGCTGCGAGACCGACGGCTCCAAAGCAGTGACGAAAACCCCCACCTCCCTTTGAAACCACGAGCCGTTGCCAGGTACATATGGTATGCTGCTCTCTCTTTAAGCCTACCCTGAACTAAAATCAGCCATACACTCATCTTCCTTCACACGTTTCTCTGATAGGAATCTCCATTAGTTACCATCCATTTCTACTGCTCTGTTTTATAACTAATGTTTATCTAATGTAATATGTTACTCCACCTTTCTCACCTCTGCTCCACCACATATATACGGGGTGGAGGAAGCGAATGCAGACTTTATTCAAACTATTCAAGGGGATCTGTACAAACTCCATAATAACACCATGAATAATTGTTGTACACAGACTGAGCTGATTCAGCTGAGCCGAGCCGTTTCAAAAGACCCACAACAGACCCACATTGCATTAGGTTCACAACAGATTTTGATTGTTATCCCCAGCTTGTTATGTGTTGAGATTCTCAAAAGCTCCTAGTACAGCAGTGCTGTGTTAATGAATCAGCAATTTAATTTAAACTTTGGCTCACAAAAAAAACGATTTGCATAATGATTCACAAATTTGAATAAATCTTGCCATGTAGCCTACATACACAACCCCACTCACGCACACACTTCAGAAGGCTTTTGCACAGTGGGTCTAACAGACCTTAAGAGCCTTTCGTCAGCCCATCGTGCCAGCAGAGATTCCAGGCCTTCCGGCTGGAACAAAAGACCACAGTCACTAAAAGATGACATCTTTCCCTTCCATTTCAACTCTTTACCTAGTGCTTCCAAATCAGACAACAAACGTTTAGCTATGAAGTACATTATTCAAATGTCTTTAAATATTTGAGCAAGGTTACATCAAGTCCTCCCATCCCAGGAGTTCCTCCAGTCCCTCAAATACGAACATGAGACCGACTTCCTAACATATTGGATAGATAGACTTTTTTGGCGTTATGCAGGTGTTTTATTTATTAGATTATATAAATATTCAAAATGTAATTTTTCTTTAATCGCTTGCGTTTGGTTACTTGACCTTCCCTATGCACCTAGTCTTACTATTCAACCAAAATCGTACACATCATTGCTTTGAAACCCCCCCCCAGTGATGGAAATAGCCCTATTATTGTCTCGAGACCCTCAATCTAACGAATCCAAGGCCAGGGATTGTTTCTCACCAGCCGTGAGACGGGGTGATGGAGGACCCCTGGCAAAGCTAGAAATCATTCAAACATCGATCAGTGTTGCTGAGCCTCATTATTGATCTGGTTGCCCTGGGGGTTCACGCTGAACGAGGCAGATGAAAGACTCAACATGTGTATATCTCCCTTGTTCATGCAGTCACCTATTGGGTGCTCCCCCTCTTCTGAGGACTGGGTGGGTGTCTATGCGTTATAGAACGCGGGTGTTAGGTTCTGTCGCTCAGGTAAATGAGTCACATGAACCTTAAAGCTTCCCAGAGAGCAAGCGCAATTTTTTGAGGAAAGCATGCACACGTGGGGCTCTTCGTACTAGTAATGAGAGTATTCACGTGTGCACGGGACGTATTTACTTTCTAGTCTATTGCAATTACATGGAATGGAGATTCTCAGCCTCTTCTGTTCGTTTTCACTATTTCCCCATGTGACTGGTCCTGAAAGGCTGATACACAGAGCAAGTTGAGCCAGCCAGCGACTTGGAGAAGAAACACATGACTCTCATCAGCTTTTAGAGTTATCACTTACAGAAATGTAGACGTAGCTCCTGCACAATTCTTACGCTTACATCCATGTGTCATTCAGTACCCGGTATATATATCTTTGAGGAATTGTGTAAAGTTACGTTTAAAAAAACAAAAACAAAACAGGGGTCTGTTTTTCTAGAAGTACTGTTCCTGGCATACGGCCCGTGGTTGGTTGTGCTTGCATGTCAATCAGGACCTCTTCCATCCTGATAAGTAGGCGGTTCTAAACACAGTTAATCAGTGCTGTGTCTCAGCCTTTTTGTAGGGAAAGGTTGGCCTCGGATGACTAGAAGAACCCTGCACCTTGAGTCCTGAAAAGCTCCATTCACATCTATTCTGGCTCAAGCTGTGGAGCCTGTGGCAGTGCTGTTTACACTGCGCTCTCATTATGGATGTAAATAGGCAGCCGCAGATCCTGAGGGGCTGTAAACCCACGCAATGCTTGTTCATCACTGCTCGAGCCCCTATCTGAGTCCCACTGCCTCTCCAGGGGCCGTGCTGTGCATCCTCGCTGTAGTGCCCAGGTGTGATTAATGGGTTTGGATCCTCAGCCTGTCACCAGTGGCTTACTGGTACTGCACTGGTGTTCTCTGAACATACTGGCTCTACACAGCCCGGCGCTCCCCATTGGGGCTTCCTGTTGCAGTGCCACGATATGCTGACGATTCTGTCCTGGGCCAAATCGCCCAGGAGTTTTATAAATGATAATGGAGAGTGTCTTATCCAATGGGGCTCTTTGGTAAAGTAGGGCTTTGATAAATATCGAATGTCAGCAACAGCAGTGTCTCTGCTACTCTATTGTAACTCTTTTAAAGAGTTTATATTTTCGCAGTGCCCACTCCAGACTCTGAGGTGATTGAAGGATTTGTCTTTAAGATGCTCTATGTTTTAGAGACAGACCAAACTTAAGTCAATGTGTGTGCATTGATTGAATCTCTCTTACACACACAAATACAAACATACATCCGCACGCTCACACACTACTCAGCACATTCTACACATTGCACACACATTTCATGCTCATAGCCCCCCCCCCCCCCCCCCCACACACACACAAACATACACACACAAACACACACATGCACACCATGCAACTTTGTGCTTTGTCACTCTCTTTCTCACACATCATTCATGCAGATTTATTTTATACACTGAACTATAAGGTACCTATGCATGCATGCACCGTAATATTATCACCTTACATCAAGTGTGGACCTGCTGGGTTGAATTGAAACATCCTTAATTGATTTTCACTGCACCCACACTGCACCCCCCACCTCCACTATTTCCCAGCCAGGGCTGCATTTGTGTGAAGGACGATTTAAGGTTTAATCCCTGCGATGCTCCACTTCATTCGCTCCCTTCAGACTTATTTTTGGACTCTGCATGCATGAAATTACAAGCTGAATAGAGTCTCAGCAGTGTGCGTGAGTGTGGTGCGTGTGTCTGAATACTGTACATTAGCTGGGAAGTTGACAAGTGGAAATGATAAGAATTAAGGCAAAAATACGAATGTGCATTGTTTATTTATGATGAGGATACAAGCAAACAACATGAGTAACAGAAAACACTCAGATTTGTCTCCCTTTGACATGATATTTAAAAAAGATCATTCCTCTTCCTCCACCCTGCTCCTCCTCTCTGGAGCCTGACGGAGGGAGGGAAGGAACTGAGTAGTCAGGGTCATAATGGAGGGACTGGGGTGGGAGGAGAGGGATGAGGAGTGGGAGGAGGAGTGGGAGGAGTAGGGGGTGGAGGAGAGGAAGGAGGATTGGATGGAGAAGGGTGGAGAGTGATGAGGAGCGGGAGGAAAGGGAAGAGGAGAGGGAGGTAAAGAGGGAGGGGGAACTTGATTGCACAGTATCTTTCTCAGACTTTGTCCTACATTTTACATTCCAAAACTACACTATGCTAAAGATTCAAATCTAAACTTTAAATAAATTTTACACAAAGCCTATTGCAAAAAAGATTGTCAATACATTTTGCATTTTTTTTTTGTTTATTTTATTACTTCAACATAAACTCACATAGGCTTACAATATTTGATCATTTCCAATCCCTAATGATACATATATAACAAAGATTTGATGAAATGCTTAGAATTCTTCCTCTTCCACTTTCCTCTCGATGGAGAAGGCTCCATGTGATATATATCGATGCCAAGACAAGAAGGCTGACAAATTTTGAAGGTTGTATTTTTGTTGACAGGTGTTCAACAGAACTTTGACGACATATCACAAATGTTCTAACTTCTACTGGGGGAGTACCAAAAATGTATTTTGTGTGAAAATGTGAAAACTATTGCATAAGGAATATATTCTATAAGCCTACGCATTTAGTTATAAAAATAGTTACTCTCTCAATATCAAGAGAGAGAGAGAGAGAGAGAGAGAGAGAGAGAGAGAGAGAGAGGGAGAGGGAGAGAGAGAGAGAGAGAGAGAGAGAGAGAGAGAGAGAGAGAGAGAGAGGGAGAGGGAGAGGGAGAGAGAGAGAGAGAGAGAGAGAGAGAGAGAGAGAGAGAGGGGGGGGGGGGGAGAGAGAGAGAGAGAGAGAGAGAGAGAGAGAGAGAGAGAGAGAATAGATATGCTTTTACTGAATTTGAGCATGGACCACAGAGGCTCAGACAGGTGAGTCAAATAAATCGTAAATTTCTTGTGTTATAACATAGCTGGCCACACTGGTATGAATTACATCTGATAATAAGCCTTGAGTAGAATCAGTTTGTTTGATATATATAACTAAATATAACTGTAGGGTTTCCTGTGTGCTTCTGACTAAGACCTGAAAGACATTATAACTGGCTATTTGTGTTGAAGGACATAAAATGTGTAATTCAATAAAATATGAAAATAATGAAATAAACAAGACAAATCCAATAACAGCTGTGGACAGAATGGGCCGATACATATGCTTGACCTCTGTAGAGAATAGGACTTGTACTGTGTCTTCAGGGCTGATGACATTACATAAGAGAAAACTATTGCCTTACTAATTGGGCCATATGGAGTCCAAACATGCTCTGTAACTTATAGCTCACAGTAAAATGCCTGTGGATGTCCTACAAGTCTGTTGTACTCGCAGCCGGTGCAGTTTTCGTTGCCAAAACTAGATGAGAGGAGGTTAGCTCAGATGATTGGGCTTCACCCGGCCCGTCTGGGGGTGGATGGGGAGGATCAGGTGGATGATCCCTCAATGATGAGCGGAGGTTGACAAGGTGGAACACTGTCAGCCCCACCGTTCCTCCATCCTCTCCTCTAGCAGCCAGCCGACTCTCAGACTCCCTTCCCAACACTCCCACCCTGCTCTAACACCCACATTTCTGTGTCGTGGTTAAGAGCAATTATTTGGGTGTCATTTCTTGGAAGTTTGAGTGGACTGCCCCTGCCCCTCTGTGAGGCAATTTCAGTCACAGGATTGTAATAAGCTTGTCTCATAATTTCATTCGATGAAATGGAATTATGTCCTGTCTGTCTGTCTACATGACTACCTGGCTACCTCCCTAGTGTTTGACCGATACTTTCCCCCTACCTCTACACACACACACACACACACACACACACACATACACACACACACACACACACACACACACACACACACACACACACACACACACACACACACACACACGCACACGCACACTGCCATAGACGGTATGGTTACATTACTTTCACAGCACACAGCTCAGAAGAGCAACTGGTAAAGGCACAGTTGGCTGTGTTCACACCCCTGCTGGGCCCTGGTGTGTGCAACACGTCCTGGTCTGTCCGTGTGGAGCTCTCTCTGTCCTGTGTGGGGCCGGCTGCTAATGCTGCGGCTGCTGGCAGCAGCCCCATACACGACACCAGAAATGTTTCTGCTGCCCTTCTGCGTGTGTGGGCACCGCGGGTGATCTCATTTTGTTTACACTCCGTCGTGATGTGTTTTTGTACCTTATTTATTCTTATTATTATTTTATGCACTTATGTATTCGACTACGATGCGTGAGAGAATGTTAAGGGATAACACAGACAGATGTATGTAGATGCGTAGATGAATGGATACACATGCACGCACACAATCCCACACAAACATACACACATATCTATTGTTTTTTGTATTTATCGTTTGTGTTTAGGCTGTCGTGGTGTCTAACTAGGCTCAGAGAAGCCTAGTTAGAGGAGCTCGTGCTCCTTTTCTGTTTAACTCTCACTTGCTTAAGCAGAGCGCGTCCGGAACATGGCAAACTTACCTGCCGACACAATGACACGACACCCACACAGATCAAACCTCATGTGTTGCCTTGTGAAACACAGATGGGGTCCTTGCAGGGCTTGTGCTGCTGGCTTTGTAATTTCTTGGTGAAATACCAAGCTATGTATTGCTTTTTGTAGGCCTCATCAAATGCCTGCAAATAACAATTATTTTAAAATGTTCACTGACGATGTATCTATTGAAACATTTTGACATGAATTATTTATTTAGTCTTTTTTTTGTCTTTAAAATCTCATAAATAATAAATGTCCATCACAAGTTACAGAGGTCCAAAGCGTTTTTTTTTAACGAAGAAAAAACCCCAAAATGTCTGGTGCTATGAGCAGCAAATATTGGTTAGTCTTATAATCATAAACCATGTCATATAAATATCTGTTAATGCTTATTATTAATGTCAATGTTTTTTTTTTGTGGGTGTTTGTGTGTGTGCGCACGTGTGTGTTTCTATTGGCGTGTTTGCGTGCCCATGTGAGTTTGTATCTGAATGTGTGTGCGTGTGTCTTTATGTGTGTGCGTGTTTGCATGTGTGTGTGTGTTTCTGTGAGTGTGTGTTTGTATCTGAATGTGTGTGCGTGTGTGCATGTCTTTGTATGTCTGTGTTTGTGTTTGTGTGTGTGTGTGTGTGTGTGTGTGTGTGTGTGTGTGTGTGTGTGTGTGTGTGTGTGTGTGTGTGTGTGTGTGTGTGTGTGTGTGTGTGTGTGTGTGTGTGTGTTCAGGGCCACAGGGAGGAACCAGCATCACAGTCAGCCATGGAAGGGGACTGCCTCAGCTGCATGAAGTACCTCATGTTCATTTTCAACTTCTTCATCTTTGTAAGTCCATCACATTATACCCTCCGCTGTCTTGAATGCATAATTGATGAAAAAAATGACCTTTTCATGTTGCTGCCATTGCTGCAATCGCTATTATCTCAAATTTGCTGTCTACTTTTGTAGATAGGATGGTACTTTGATGATCCTAGACTTTCATTTTGGGTGCTGGATTATTGCTGCATGCATAAGGATGAAGGGGGAGCAAATTTATGGAATCTGATTTCGTAAACAACATTTTGGTGCTTTTGAACACTTGAAATAAATTTGTCTGCACAGGGCTTTACAAAACATTTAATGTTTTTCCACAATACGAAAGATACTATCAAGTCTTTGATAATATCAACGTTTTTATATAATATTTATTTTATTACACGCTTCCTGGATATACTTTCTGATCTTTAGTCCTTTTTGGGGGAGACGTAATACCCTCACACACAGTAGGGATACATTAAAACAACACATCCCATCTAAAGAAAGTCACTGAACTATTTGACACAAACAAAGTATCATTGGATCAAATTAAACATGTACAAGTCCTTTGCTCAAACAAAGATAACTTGAACTCTCTCTCAATATCTCTCTTAAACCCTCCTTTTCTTTTCCAACCTGTGCCTTTTTGAACGTGTTGCCTGTGTAAGCTGGGTGGGTCCTTCCTGCTGGGAGTGGGTCTGTGGGTGCTGCTGGACCCCATGGGCTTTAGGGAGATTGTGGCAGCCAACCCCCTGCTGTTCACGGGGGTCTACATCATCCTGGCCCTGGGGGGCCTGCTCTTCCTGCTTGGCTTCCTGGGCTGCTGCGGGGCCATCCGGGAGAACAAATGTCTGCTGCTCTTTGTGAGTTTAGTCCTGATGCTCAGTATCAACATGACTCACTGGAAATCAAGTTCATCACACCCTTTGAATGGATTAAAATGACACAGTCATTTTTGACTAAAAGACCAAGTCAAATAGGAATATATATGATCTTTGGTGTACTATTATTATTATAATAATAATAATTATATTATCATTACTATTATAAATGTTTTCTGAATATATTTTCATTGTAGGAAGCCTTTCAAAGCACAGACTATCAGAATTGTACAACAGTGCCATCTAGAGGAGATCAATCACATTGCACTGACGGGAACTTTACCAGACATTGAGCAATATTTACACTTGCCATGACCTAAAGTCAAAGAGCTTGTGTTCAATCATCGACAAGCCTGTGACTGTTGTCTTGTATTTTCAGTTCTTCATGCTCATCCTTTTCATCTTCCTGACTGAGCTAGCAGCGGCCATTTTGGCCTTCCTCTTCCGAGAGCATGTGAGTATCACGCTTGGAAAGTAAACTGAGAGCTGGTAAAGGGAGGTTATGAAGGGAACTAGATAAGTCAGCAAAGCGACACTGTTGCTTTAACTGCACTAAGTCATAATAATGCAACACTGTTGTTCATCTGCACTAAGTCATAATAAATTTGGTTAGATGCTATTAGGTTGGGTGAATACCGTATGTGGGCTATGTGATGCAATTGTTATGTCTATGTGTGTATGAATGCCTGTTTGTTTGTGTTTGTGTGTGTGTGTCTGTTTGTGTGTATTTGCAATTTCATGTGTATGTGTGTGTGTGTGTGTGCGCGTGTGTGTGTTTGTGTGTGTGTGTGTATATTTGCACTTTCATGTGTGTGTGCGTGTGTGTGAGTGTGTGTTTGCACTTTCTTTTGTGTGTGTGTGTGTGTGTGTGTGTGTGTGTTTGCACTTTGGTGTATGTGTGTGTGTATGTGTGTATGTGTGTGTGTGTGTGTGTGTGTGTGTGTAGTTGACCAGAGAGTACTTCACCAGGGAGCTGAAGCGTCACTATCAAGGCCACAACAACACAGATGTGTTCACTTCCACGTGGAACGCCATCATGACCACGGTAACGTCTGGGAATTAAAAATATATCTATCTTTACTCACATCTTAACATCTCATCCCCTACGAGACAGAGGGTATGAAAGAGCATCTCTATGATCCTCTCTCTGATCCGGTGCTGCAGTTTGACTGCTGTGGCGTAAGCAGCCCAGAAGACTTTGAGGAGAGTCTCTTCAGGCTCATCAGTCCCAGGAAGGCGGTGCCCGAGGCCTGTTGTCAGAGGAACCGTTTCCTTGGAGACGTGGAGCACGTGAGCCTGGAGCAGTGCTTGAGCGGCACCATGGCCTTCCGACACAACAAGGTCACCGGAGCGCATTGGTGTCTGATCCCTCCAAATGCATGCCATGTATACTCATAGACCTGTCCTGTTTGTTGTGCATGCAAATGAAGATGTGGTTGCATGTGACTGTGAGTAATAATGATAGGTAAGAACAAACTGTGTTTGCACTGCAGTGTCAGTTTTGGTGCAGGACGTTTTCATTTTCGGTTTTCAAAATCGTATTTTTAGGCAGGGCTCTGCCTTAAAATAGCATTAGACATGTGATCACTCCAAAATAATTAATCAATACATTTAATCAATACATTTCAAACAAACTTTGAAATGTTTTCAAGAAAATTTATATTTTGCCTGCATTATAGTTATTTAGCATCGATCTCATTCTAGTGAGCTGCCAGAGCATAATGCTGCCGTCTTCACCTGGCTGTTTGTCTTCATACAGGGTTGTTACTCAGCCGTGGTGGACTACTTTGAGACTTACATCTACATGGCGGGTGCCCTGGCCATTGTGGTGCTGACTATTGAAGTAGGTCCTCTCATGATCTCTTTCGGATTACCATGATGGATACTACCGCCCTTAAGTCTCAGTTAAGGGTGAGAAAATATGCAGTATAATTATATTTATTTATTTGGGAGACACTTTTACCCAAACCAACTTGAATCCTGATAAAGGTCATCAAGGTGATAGTAAAGTGTGCTTTTCAACGATTTCTCAATGTAAGACTGCAGATATTTGTCAATTGAAAGCAGAACCTTTGGGGTGGTATTCGGACACACTATCCAAAACATTATTCTGCCCTTAAGAAACGGACAAATGAATAAAATATATTATCTCTATATATATACGTCTACAAAATCCTGCAGTAGAGATGTATCGATTAACCCTTAACCCAATATATTGTGTTGATATCTCCATACCCGTGCTGTTCCCCTCTCCAGCTATTTGCCATGGTGTTCGCCATGTGTCTGTTCCGAGGAATCCAGTAACCAGTGTGTGCTGGAAAACCACCAGGAGCAGCATCAAAGCACACCAGAACAGCACAATGGGCAGAATGCAGGACATAAACATGTACAAAGAAATACAAACAGATGAAGTGTATTTAAACACTGTTCATTTTATTATGATGGTCTTGCACTGTAGTTAGCCCCATGTGGATCTGAACTTCACAGCTGAGGTACTGCTTCAAAAGCACAATTGAAAAAATTAAACATAATTACTGAACCAGTTATGTTCAGTATGATGATCATTTTTTTCTTGTTCAGGACGGTCAACCCAATGAAATGGTCTAAGCATCCGCAATAAAGCCACCACAATGTTCAACTTCTCCTTGTCCGCCATGTGACCCTGTACTGTTGCGGTTGCTTTTGCTTTGACTTGCAGGATCCATCCTTTTGATTCTAATAATTTGTCTGTCACATACTTTGCTAAGGCACTGTGTTAAATAACAGCCGCATTACACAAATCGGCCCTGATGTTGCTCAACATAGACAGTCCAGCGAAAGGTGAGCTGAGCACCTGTCTGTCGGAAATAGAAAAGAAAGACCAAGCTGGAGAACATTTTTATTTTCCTAGGGTATGTTGGCAATAAGATGGAGCTCTAATTGTATCTCACCTCTCTGAGAGAAGTCAAGTTGTTAAGAGACCAAACTCTTCCCTCTCTGTCGTTCCACTTATCCAAGTCAATAGGTCAGGATAGTAAAACAATGTTTAATTATTACAAAATGTAATGTTCAGTATTGAAGAATGAAATGGGGCACCTGTGAATGTATGCATCTAAAGAGAGAAAGAGAGAGATGTGTGTGTGGTGTGTGCATGACTGTGGGATGCCTGTGTGTGTGTGTGTGTGTGTGTGTGTGTGTGTGTGTGTGTGTGTGTGTGTGTGTGTGTGTTTACAGTTGAAAGTATGTAAATACAAGCATTCTGAGGATTGTGCCAGTGTACAGTGTGTTATTTAGTATAGTGTGTTGTGATGTAAATGTTTCTTGACAGTTGTTGTATACTGATAGTTTTTAGCTCAAACTAAATACTTCTGTACATGTTTACCAAGGTTACATTTGTAAATGGCACTGATTTAACATTAAAGAAACTTCTGTTGTGATTTATCGTTTCTGTTGAAGATTTGACTCACTGAAAAAGCATCTCCACTTTGATGTATCAAATTACAATTAAAACATTGGGGACCTTCCTTTGAGAGTACCTCTTGGTAACCATAGCAACGGTAGACAGTTTTCCTCATGTCGGTGCATGCAGGTCACTCACAAGAAAAACCAAAAGAGCACAGGCTGCTTATCAGTTGCTTATCTCAAGAGCTTCAACATAATAATCGATGCATTATATAATAACAGAATCGAGCCATCATAAAATGTGGGGAAACGTTTTGTATGTCTCTACCTGGGTAGCTGCGCTGTGCTGGGGATGTGCTTTGTCCCACACGGATGGCAAAGGTAAGTCAATGAAAAAGCGCTATATTTCTGCACATAGAGTTGATAGTTGATCATTTGTTTGGCCTGTTGGGGAACCATGATGGCCAGACCTCAAGATGAGCTTCATCACACAGAGAGTTTTTATTAATATTATAAACTACTAAGAACAAACATGGTGGCTGAATATTAAGTGTATATTTAAATACTCTCTGCCAATGGTTATACACAGAAAACACACATTATTAATAGCATCACACATCTTCTATCCAATCCATGCTCCTAACACTCTACTATCTGTAGACAGCACGACCCAGCTCCTCACTCTCCCTGGCCGCCCCGTCACCATGCCTTGCGCGTACCGCTACGAGGACCACGGGGAAGTCCCCCAGCTGTCCGTCCAGTGGCGGGGCCCCCTGGGGAGGGGGCTGCTGTGTCATTACATCAAGCACAAGGCCTTCCAGAACTGCACCCCGGGCTACAGCCTCTCGTACCGCCCGGCCAGCATCCTGCTCACCATCCAGCAGGTCCAAGCGCGGGACTACGGCACACACGTGTGCTCGGTCAGCAAGCGCCACGACGTGTCGGATAACAGCGTCCACCTGGCCATGAGGACGGGTGAGCGGAAAGCATCCCCCCCCCCCCCCTTCTTCAGAGAGGCCCCCGCTCCCTCTGCTGTGTACGATTGGGCCTGTTTGAACAGAACACCACTCCCATCTGCTGCTGCAGCTGATTATGTGTGAGATAAGGTTATACATTGTAAGCGGTGGAGGGTAAAGGGTTGGGGACTGTAGGGTTAATGTGTTGCATCTGTTGTTTTTCAGAGGGGGTCAATGAAGGACAAAGCAGCGGCCGGCCCCTCCCAGGTATGTCCACGTGCACTTCCACCATGACATACTTAAATATTTGTCAATGATTGATGGTTGATTGTTATGCCATAGCAATCTGATGTTGCTGCAATGGAGGATATGTCAGTAATGACACTACGTGTCACATAACACAACACAAAGAGCGTATTTCTCTATATTGATGCACACATTTGTATGTTTTAAAGTGGGCTGTTTGAGCATACATTATTTGAACAAAGTGATGGGATATGCATGCCGTATGGATAGTGCGAGGTACCACAATGAACACAATGCATAATAAGTGGTCCTATGAACCTTTGTCTCATTAGGTCCTACCCAGGGACTGGCTTTCCTCCCTGCCTTGTGGTGGATTATGTGTACGTAAATGGACAGATGGCCGATGAGATGGGCAACCTATTGGAAGCTAGCTGGGAAGAGACCATTTCATTATGCACCACTAAAACCTGTATATTTAACATAGAATGATAGGAATAAAAGTCTGTGTGGCATTCTGTTTTGTTTGTTGTTCCATTGAGGGATCAGGATTCTTAAAGGATCGGGATTTAGGTTTAAGACAAAAACTGAGGTTTATGAGTAACTATTGAGTACACAACCATTCATTAGGGCATGCTGTGGCTATGGGCTATACTCAGCTAGAAACA
Organism: Gadus macrocephalus; assembly: GCF_031168955.1. Classification (NCBI taxonomy): domain Eukaryota; kingdom Metazoa; phylum Chordata; class Actinopteri; order Gadiformes; family Gadidae; genus Gadus; species Gadus macrocephalus. The sequence continues at coordinate 8,187,740 of NC_082395.1, forward strand.
CTGCATTTAACCATAGTTCTTTTTAAAGATAATATAGCTGAACAACTGACCCATTTGAACTTATGGCTAAGACGACGGAGATGATGAAATGTAGGTGAATAAATCAGCAACTATATCAGAAATCCTCTCTTCTTTGTGTTCTTTTATCCAAAGCACCTCAGGTCATTTTAAGGAGCATATATGGACAATTGTTAAAGGTACGCTGTGTACAAAGTGGTTCAACATTTATAAATAAAATAAAAAAGTATAAAATATGTAGTTGCATGTTTATTATAAAAGCCTATTTTGTACTCTATGTACAAACAAATTGACCAAGAGTCTGGACCGAGGGACAGAGAGCGGAACCCGAAAAGACGATCTTTAATAGCTCGGCTACATAAATAGAAGCCTGATCTTTCAGTTCCTTAAAAGTACTCACAATGACCTCTGAATGAATTCTAAACTTAACCATCAACCTGAGTAGGGACATCAGGATTGGAAGTTAAACCTACGCCTGGACAAAAGCCTGCTGCCTTTGCACCATCTGTAGGTGGGCAAGGGTGGCTTGGTTCAGGCATTAAAACAGGGAGCAACAACGATCCTGTCTTGCTTTGTGGAGGAAGGTAAACGTCAATGCAGAGATCCGACTCAAGGAACACCAAGGAACCAAGGAATCAAGGCAGGCAAAAACAAACCCTCAACAACGAACAAGGAACTGGCGAACTCTGGCAGAATCTAGGGAACTTATATAAATGGGGATCAAAAACACAGATAAACAGAATTACTTATCAACCAAATGTTCCTACTCTGGATCCTCACATCTGCTGGTCGACTGACATGGGGATAGCTGAAAATGCGTGTGAAATTCAGAGAATGGTCTAGCTGCAGCCCTCCAATCTCAGGCTCACCTCAACCATCGGACCCTTTCCGGACCCCAGCTTGGAGAAGAAATGGAAGCCTAAAAGATATTTAGGCCAGAAGGGATGATATGATACGATAGCTAGATCCACAAAACCTCCAATTTTTTTTCATCCAAATGCACAACTTTATATGCCGGACTGTGCTTTGTATCAGGTCCAGGATGAGTTGAATGAGGGGGCTGTTCGATTTTGTGAGGGGGCATCGTTTTCATAGAATAAAATGCATTGATTTAGCTTCAGAAAGGCCAAATAACAACATTAGGCTGTTTCCAAATCGAACAATAAAATGTTTTAACCAACGCAATCACATAACAATATAGCCAACAATATATGGAGGTGGTCCTGAGGCTGGAGGCTTAAGGCTGGAGGTGGGCCTGAGGCTGGAGGTGGTTCTGAGGCTGGAGGCTTAAGGCTGGAGGTGGTCCTGAGGCTGGAGGCTTAAGGCTGGAGGTGGACCTGAGGCTGGAGGCTTAAGGCTGGAGGTGGACCTGAGGCTGGAGGTGGTCCTGAGGCTGGAGGCTTAAGGCTGGAGGTGGGCCTGAGGCTGGAGGTGGTTCTGAGGCTGGAGGTGGTTCTGAGGCTGGAGGTGGTTCTGAGGCTGGAGGTGGTTCTGAGGCTGGAGGTGGTTCTGAGGCTGGAGGTGGTTCCGAGGCTGGAGGCTTAAGGCTGGAGGTGGTTCTGAGGCTGGAGGTGGGCCTGAGGCTGAAGGTGGTTCTGAGGCTGGAGGTGGGCCTGAGGCTGAAGGTGGTTCCGAGGCTGGAGGCTTAAGGCTGGAGGTGGTTCTGGGGCTGGAGGTATCTATTTATTTTTTTTCACAAAAAACTGAATGTGAATAAGAGGAACTCTTTAGGGCAGACATTCATGTTGGAGCCGGGGTTCCCAACCTCTGGGTCGGTGCCTCAGGTGGGGTTGCCTGATTTGCATATGAGGTTTCGGGAGACTTACTTAGGCATGGACAAGGAATGATTCACTTGATGCCATAGTGACCCCCTGGTTTATAAAGGTTATATAGTTCCCTATATTGGTTACCAAAAACCGTGAAATAACCAAACTATGACTCACCTGAACTGTTAAGCTCTATTATGCATCCATATGTACACATAGATGAGAAGCAGGTGAGAAGCTTACATTGCAGCATCAGTCACTATCAAGTTACGTTGAAGCGACGTTCCTGCAGCATTACGTTACTATCTGTCACTTTTCAGCGATATTCCTGCAGCAGTACAACATTAAATTATTATAATTTGTGTTGCAGCTAGTTCCTGCAACACAACACAACACAACATTGAACTCATTTGCGTTTGATTGAACATCAGAAGAGCGGATTTTTTTTAAAGTTATAGTAAAGTCAAATCCTAAATGAATGTAAATATACCTCTATCCCAGGCTAATTAAAACGTTGTTTCTCAACCGTCTTGCATGAAAATCCCTCTGATAGTTTAACAAAACAATGCCACCCCATAATGACACATAATTTCATGATTAATTACTAGACAATGACTAAAACACTCTTACTACCATTAAGATTCTTATGCTTATGCTCCTATACTTCCGAAATAAAGGCGGGCATTGCGTTGTGACGACACGATGTACAAGCCCGATATCCTCCTGAATCTAATCCATCGGCTGCCAAACACGCGGAGTCCTTTCTAGAGCAGCAAAAACAAGAGTGCATAAACTGTTTCCGTTTAGGTTTATTTGCTTTTCAAAGTAAAACTACTACATGCAAGGGAAAGAAGCGATGTTAATTAAACATTAATGGAATTGGTGTTCTGCTATCGGATTCTAACATTTGATTGATGTTGTGGCTAAATTCATGATGATTTGAAACAATAGAGAAGCTCACAAATTAGCCTACATATATATTTATTGTATATATTTTGATAACTCTGATGCCTATATGCAAAAATAGGCATCTTTACCTGCCAATGTCCCCAAATATACCAATGTTATGTAAAAAATTTAAGGAGTCCATGATCAAAATAACCTCAAATAGGTAAATATGACATTTCCATTTGAGATTTTACACAAAGTGATCAAGTCCCAAGAGACTACTTTTACTATGAAGGCTAAAAGTCGAATAATAATTCGCCGGAAGTGGGTTTCGTTATTCTATGCTGCTAGTCACTGTCAGTATCCACCAACCGCGCGGTAGCTAGCTAGCAAGGGAGTAAAATGCTAGAAATGGCGATGACAGTAAGGGAGCAGCATGATTTGCTGTAAAATGGTTTAAAGTCATATTGTCAAAACACTGGTGGCAAAATGAGAATGACGTCCAAGTAGGCCATCATTGTTAACGGTTACTAACACCCCGTCACATCTTCTTGGGAGAGTTTTCATCTCATCGGAGGAGGGGAGAAAATCTCACCGGAAGCATGGCTTCTCACAGCAACCAGGTAAGTTAGCAGCTAACGTTAGCAAGCAAAATAATGTCTTACGCTACCTTATTGCACTCACAAATAATCATTGTATTTGTCGTCACTTGACCCACAACAGTGTTGCATACGCCCTGCATTCGACACCACTGTCTGTTCTTTCATCGAGCCGTCAGAGTACATGTGTCATTGTGGTGTGCTGGAAGTGCTTGCCAATGCTGCCATAAGGGCTAGGGAGCCGTTCCCCCATTCAAACGCCACCAGCATGGTGACAGGCCCAGTCTTCGCTCATTCAAATAGTCCACTTTCGTTTGCGGTTTGCTGTAAATTTAGATTGTTATGAATGCCTTTCTTTTCATTTATTGCATCTGGGTTGTAGCAGGTGTGATTATTGTTACGCTATTGTTACCCATTTGATACTGTTAATTCAAAGAAATAAATGCTGCGTTCATGTACATAACCCACCTGCTCAATGCTGAGACGGGCCCTATGTAATGAATAATTAGAGATCGTTTCATGTTATTGAAGAATGGAATCGTCTTTGAAACTCTATTGGTTGATTAGATTAAATTATATCACATTAAGTCATAGAGTAAGATGACTATATTGCAATCTTGCTAGCTGCTTTTAGATGGGTGGTGTGGCATAACCAGAGCTAGCTTGCTAGTTAGCTAAATAAAATGCGACAGCGTGGGCTATAGCTTAGCTGAAAGGGGTTTGATCTTGATGCAATTTTAATTGGAAAAAGACATTTGAACCATGCACATCATTCGTTCTTGTGGGTGCAATGTATTCAGGGGTCGTTGTGCCTTCAACACCTGTTTTGTTAGATGAAACTGAACTCGCTAGCGCATAAGTTGTGTAATATTTCCAACAAGTTTGCCATCATGTGGATAGGCCCGTATTTTAAGAGCGACCAAGCAAATATGTGCTGAGTCAGTGGTCTGCTTTTCAATAAACTGAACTTACTAAATATCCTAAACCATTGTTAAGTGAATTTCTGCCTCGGAGCTGTCAAAATCGATTTAACATTGAGGTATATGGCTGTGTCACTTTGAACCAGGTAGATGACACCACTCACTTGTGTTTGCTTGTATTGGTTTAAACTTCACCACAATCGTTTGGAATTCAATTTTTGATTTTTATTAATTGTGCAATATAATAAAAACTGGATTAACTAATATATATCGCATATCCTAAAATTGTGTCATAGAATGTTTATGGGTCAAATGTCACTTATTGACTGGATCTTTTGAGATTTGGATTTGGCAATCATAATCCAATTCTCATAGCATGGTGGTTTACTTGTTGTGCAGGTGTAGCAGCATGCAATAAGTACTTTAGTAAGGCCAATATATATATATTTTTTAGTTAAAATCATTTTAAACTGATCATCATAGTAGTAGACTTCTTGTAGCTGGTTCATTCCCAATATATTGAGTCTGCAACATAATTTGAAGGACAAACTATATGCCCTCAGCTGAACATGCTCAACATTATGATGTTAGGACTCTGTAACCAAGGCAACCAGATACTTGTAGGATACCAACGGTAGAACATATGACAGTAAGTTAGTGACAATACTGAATGCTGTTTAGGATGTGTAAGATTGGGGGGGTACTCGGTAATGATCACTGGATATGACATTTCTGCAATGTTCCTATGTTGATAAATCTGTAATTGAGTAAAAGGAGGCACGTTTTCGCTGGTCCAACATGCTTGTAAATCCAGATTGCTCTGCGAGCTTGGGCGGGGCTATGATCTCTAACATGGTTGTCTCTCTATGCTCCGAACAGCCACAAAGGCATAGCCTCATTCAAAGACAATCGCTGTGTAGTCGCTGCTAACCTGGCCGAATTTGGTCTGTTCTGGCAGAGCTATTGCAGATACATCTAGGTTTCAACAGTCAAGCAGGAATTCATTGGATATCCATATTTATGAAAAACATTTACATAAACATTCTAGCCTCAGTGATAGCTGCAGGATTAAAATCCATCACCATAAATCTGCATTTGATTGTTCTTGAATGCACCCTTGGCTAAGCTAAAGTTAGCATTTCAAGGCTAGCTCTCTTGGACGAGTCAACCGCTTTCTCATGGCCGTTGAAAATGTATCTTTCACAATTAATAAAAAAGCCGGTAATTACCGCAACTTATATTTGTACAATTTACAGAATGTTGACTCCTGATTTTGAGCGGGGGTGGGAAATGTCCTTCTGGGTAACGTAAGTAAATGAAAAATGTAGCAGATCACAGTAGCCTGACACGACAGCCAGTGAAAAACGATAATAAATATTGGAAAAATAGGACGTGGGGTAGGGCTGAACGATTTGGGGAAATGATCAAATTGCGACTATTTCAACCAATATTGCGATTTAGTATGCGATTATTTTTATTCACTAAACAAGCAATAAATCATTCTGTAGTATGACCAACACAACATTGGAAGCAGTCAACATATAAACGGCTCTTTCCTTTAGGCCAGGCCTATGTGTTGAGATTAATTGATGCATGAATGGATATTATAACATCTTAATTTAACTATTGAATTGTAAAATAGAAATATTACGACTCGTACTGATCTCCACTCGGTAAGTCCGATTTTAAACCAAGCCTTTGCGATTTTGCATATCTCGTTCTCTTACATCGCGATGTTGGTTTGAAATCGATAACTTGTTCAGCCCTTAACTGGTTACATCGCCAATGTCTTTATAAGGACAAAAGTTTTTGGCTGCATTTCTGCCTTAATTCTGCATATCAATTACATTTTACTCAAATATCAAAATGGCACTAAGTAAAAGGGAAGATCAGTTGCATTACACCTGTTTTTTCAAGAGAAACAACATCTGGTTTAGCAGAGGAGCGGAGGCAGTTAAGGATGTCCCAAATTGCTTAACACCTAGGCTGAAGACCATCCTGATCACATGACCTCACAATCTTTTGCTACACGGATCAGTCTGGCCCTAGCGACGCCCGCATAGATTTTGAGACTGCAGTGGATACACGGGATAAAGGAAAACAGTGAAAGAGTATTTTACACTGAAAATCTCCAGTAGTTCTTGTTTAATAGTTGTTATTGAGTAGGTCTGTAATAACTGCCTTTCTGGCTGTGTTTATGTGATGTTAACATTACCGCTTATTGCTTTAGTAGACGCTGTTACTGTATTGTCAGCGATGGCCTGTATTTTATGTAGGGATCGACCGATATATCGGTCGGCCGATAATATCGGCCGATATTCGCGGCCGATATTCGCGTTTTTTACGTGTATCGGTATCGGCCGATACGCGGCTGATTTTCGCCTTTTTTTTTTTTTTTTTTTTTCTTACTTGTTCTACCTCACCTGTTTTTAATATTTGTTAAATATTGTTCATCTACTTGTTCTTACTTGTTCTACTTCACCTGTTTTTTTACTTCACCTGAAAAAATATCGGTATCGTATCGGCCCTAAAAAATCGGTATCGGTCGATCCCTAATTTTATGTCATCCACTGTAATTTCAGGAAATCTATGTGGGCACCTAGAGCTCCTGACTGATCACTTTACCTTACATGATCAGGATGTGCTCCAGGCTACTAACCATCCCCTCAGAAGGGGAACTTAAAATGGTATGCATAATAACCCTTTTTGCCATTTGCGAAAGGCATTGGATGAGTTTTTGATGTTCCCTCGACCACTACAATGGGTCCTCCCCCCACAATCAGGCACGGATTTTACTTACTTATGCTGTAGTGATACAGGGGCTAGGATTGGGCAATCGTCTACAAGCTTCCATCGTCCGATAGCGCCCCCTAGCGATCGCTGATGGTCGATACTATCGGGGGGGCATCTTTATAATAATTTTATAATATTAATTATTTCTAATAATTTATCACTTTGAAAAAAATCGCATTTTTATTTTTCACATTTTTTCCTAAAAACAAATACGATGGTCTTCCCCTTGGTCCAGCGTGAGCCGTGAGCCTCCGCTGATTTAAGTTTCGATGCGTCGGCGCCGGCGGCGCTGTCATGATGACACACGCTGATGACACACAGCTCGTAGCTGTGTTCGAAATCGTTCCCTATCACGGATATAGTGCACTATATAGGGTGCTCGCTATTTTGTAGTGTTGTTCGAATTCTCACTGGTTAATTTCATGCCCTATATAGTGCACTTAAAATACCCAAAATGTGAGTGTACATATGATGTTCCCTACGTGTTACTCCCATATACCACAATGCAATGCAGTCGTGTTTTTCCGGAGGAGAAGAAGAAGCTCAATAACCGCAAGCGGCGAAAACGACTACATTTAATGATGGAGTCTCCGGCTTTCGTTTAGAAATATCAACAATTTATTTGGGATTTAACAAGAAAATGAAACATTACAATTAATAAGAAAAACCTTGTTCAAGGAAATGTAACATTCAACATCAATACAACCTCCAGCTTTCCTCTAGAGTGCCCGGTTTGTTTACACAATCTGGGCGCATCTGTCTGCGTCACACAAATACCCGGCGCATTTACTGACGCAAATTACGTTAAGAAATGTTCAGCGTAGTGTCCGAATTCTCGTTTGTTCGTTCCCTATGTAGTGCACTATATCATGAACACTAGGGAATAGTGAGTGAGTGAATAGGGAACAATTTCAAACACAGCTCATGTACCACAGCTGTGACCCGGAAATGGTGCAGCGGGGTGTGATGTCATTTCGCCGTGCGAGCAGACCGGTAGGTTTCGAGCCCCTCCCCTCTCCTCTCGCAGCAGTGAGTGAATACGGCAGGTCAGCGCTACATAGTATGTTATCCACCGGTGCCAGTTAATTAGTTTCAATTACAATTTGCGGGGCTTTTTAAGTTGAAAAAATAGCTACCACAGCGCTTTAATTAATTATTAAAATATAATTATCGCCTTTTTATCGGGTACTTGAGACGATCGACGATGGAATCCATCTATCGTCGATAGAATCGACTATCGGCCCATCCCTAACAGGGGCCTTACCTAATATAGGTACTTTTTTGAGTGCTAACTTAATCTCGTTCAACAAATCTGGTCTGATGTATTTTAGATCTCATCTCATATCGTGTTCCACTAATGAATGAAGGGCTGACCTTGCATACACTGACAAACGTCTAGCTGGATAGCGGATCCGTAAACTTGATGAGATGTCCAGGTTAAATCATCTGACCATACATGAGCATTTGCCCTCCTTCTGATGGATTGCTTTTCCCCTTTGGGCCGTCTTCATGTCCCTCTTACGCATTTAGCTGTAGGAGAAGCACCTCACCAGACTTTAAAAGATGCAGACTGCACGGTCAATCCTAGAATCCTTCATTGTATTCCTTAAAGAAAAAAAAATGAAAATCATGGAAAGAACAATTTTATTTTTCTGCTTTATCAAATAAAACATGAGCTAGAGTCTTAAGATATAGGAATAAAATAAATGGACTACAACAAAACTAGCGAACGATTATGGCTTTGATGATGAGCCTTTGATAATGTGCTTAAGTTGGCAGCAACTAATTGCCAAAGCTCTCCCCTTCTACAAATAACTCGTTGGTAATTTCTCATAAACATGAATTCACTAAAGTCATGTGAATGATCACACAGAACCACGTTTTTTTTTTGTTGACATGTGTACTTTCTTTCGTCTTCAAAAATCAAGGGGCGTATTAGCACTGGCAAACTGTCAATCACACTCGATGGACCAACGGTTTTCGGCTTTTCTGGTGGTCTACCCTCCAGAGATGCACCTGGTTTATTATTTTAAGGTGTGTAGTTTGCATTGCGGTTGTGCTGCTGGGAAATGCATTAGTCATTTTACACAGTGAATAGATGTCAATTTCGTTGCATGCTCATTTAAACATTTCCCATACTTTTGAAGCTTTCGATCTGAGGAAGACCTTTGCGCCAAACTTCTTCGGTAGCAGTATCTTCTGTAGCCGTAATATTTTTTTAAAACTGCTGTTGACTGTGGTGGTAGAAATTAGACCGGCCGGCCACCAGTCAAATGCATGAATGGGAAACCCTGTGAGTACTTAAGGTTAATCATGTGGTTCACGCATACAATGGTTTGTTTTAACAATGAGAGTTTGACACTAAAAACTGCAATCAGTGTCTGTGTTAACTGCTTTTGCTTGTTTGTATCATCGAGAAAGGGGAGGTGACGGGACATATCCGATAAACCATTGGTCAATCTTCATAATGTGGCTGTTTTTTTTTTTTTTGTCAACTTCTTGTGAACAATGTTAAATAAAATAAAAATATAACCTGGAGTATTTCGACTAACCTGTTAACAAAAGACTCAAATTACAACTGAATATAGAACAGAAAAAAAACGGTGTCCCACAACACTACCTAGATGTATATATACTTTTCAGTCAAGAGACAACCACAGATATCATGCCATGTACTTGAGGTAGACCACAGTACAACTCAAATAGACAGATACAATATAACTGATGGTGAATGCATGGAAATCATGCAGATGGCTAATATGCCGTAATCCTCTGTTTAACTAAACGGCAATGGAAGCTTAGTGTGGCACGTTTGGCATGTGTGTGGAAAGGGGCACAGGGACATTCTTTCTGTTGTGATGGCCGACGTCATCAGGCCATTGGATTATAGTTGACTGTTCGTTGCTTATAGTACGATTTCAGTGTTGAAGGGGCTCATTTGCAAAGATGTGCATAATATGCTTGAATAGCATTTTCTATGCCTGCCATCTCAACATTTAATGCTGCGACAGGATTAGTGCTGCCACTAAGTTAATTGCATCTTTTCTCGAGTGTAGCTTTCATTTACCTGTAACACCCTGCACCACCAACAAACTATACAGGATTAGAAATTGTCGAGTTTTGGTAACAAATGCTCCTAAAATGCAACGGTGTATATTTAGTTATGTGTAATCATTGTCAGTGTTTGTAAAAAAATTTATAAAAAATTGCACCAAAACATTTATTAGCAATTTAAAGTTTTCCTTTTTCTTGAATACTTAAGTAGACTCAGTATAGGCCTTTTTGAGATTATTAACCTTTATTTGTTGGAATATGAATAGGTGAATTAAAAGAGACTTGCACTAAAATTAAATGCAACGTGCGATTCCCCTCCGTGAGTGAGGGCTGGCATTACCATTCCATGTTTTAGAGATAATTGGGGAATACTTTAAATAAGAAAAACATTGCAAGCGCTGAAACCTGTTTATTATGGAAATGTTTATTTTCCATTTGTTTGAGTTTAATGGGGACATATTATGAAAACAATTTTCCTGGGATTTGTGGTGTTTTGGGTCTCTGGTGCTCCCACACGCATACAAACTTTGAAAAAAGTCTGTGTACATGATTTTTTTTGAGAGATTCATTTCTGTGAGTACCCCGCCTACAGTTCCCAAACGAGCAAGTCAGTTTCGGCACCCCCTCCTACGTAGGAAGGGGGCACATTTGAATATTACCTCCCACTTCCCCACCCCCCTTCAATCAGAGCATAGCTAAGATTTTGTGGACCAGCAGACGAGCAGCTCAGCGGCAGCCCGGCAGCTCAGCTCCAGGAGTACAATCCCTTTCTCCGCCGGAGCTGCCGAAGCTTCGGCGGCAGTCCCGAGGAGGGGACATGGAGGAGAAAGGGATTGTACTCTCGGAGCTGAGCTGCCGGACTGCAGCCGAGCTCCCCCCGCCGGAGCTGCTGCCGAAGCTTCGGCGGCAGCTCCGGCTGGTGTACTCCGGGAGCTGAACTGCCGCCAAAGCTTCTGCGGTAGTCCCGCAGCTCCGGCGGGGGGAGCTCGGCGGCAGTTCAGCTCCCGGAGTACATCCGCCGGAGCTGCGGGACTGCCGCAGAAGCTTCGGCGGCAGCCCGGTGGGGGGAGCTCGGCGACAGTCCCTTTCCCCTCCATGTCGCGGTTCAAAATTGACTTCAGAGAGTCAAGGCCAAAGTTCCTTTCCCCCAATTCTTCTCAACCATGGCCGAGATAACCCCCAATACGAGTCTTTACTTGTCGAAGTACCAGAGACGTCAGACGCAGTCTTTATGAATCATATCATCTGAGGCGCATATAGCTTTTGGCTGCGATATATAAATACCTATACATTATATAATATTATTTTATATAGATATAGCGCTCAAGGAGTCCGCAAACAGCAAAAATCACTTCTCCTCCATGCTATGGTTCACTCTGACAGCTCATTGGTCAATGGGCAGCAGCTCATTTGCATTAAAGCTGCAGTCAACAGAAACGGCGCATTCTGATGGGACTGAAACGGAGGGGAATAGCCGTAGGCGAGGTTTATTTTTTCCTAAAACCTATTTCCCGCAAACGGCTTCAAAAACATGTTTTCTGGAACTCGTATACTATGTTTACTTGTTGGGAAAACACCAAAGTATGTCTTTCATTCAAGTGAGTTCCTGTCAATCGCTTAAACTAAACTAAGAAGAATTGAATTGGATCATGCCCTTGTACGCTTCATTTGGTCTATTGTTAGCGTGATCTGATGACTGACAAAGGAAGCGTTCAAAGGATTGGCTACATTTCAGTAAAGCCAAAGATAAGGAGGACGCTAAATGCAGATTATGCCGAAGTTAATTTATCGTAGGAAGGGGGGAGGGGAATCCCGAACGACGAAGCTTGAGCACCTTTAACACACTGACCTTTGTGGCACAGAGGGGAGATTGATATTTAAGGTAGATAAATAAATGGGTACGCCAGCCTACTGCATGGTTAAAATAGCCTGTAAATTACTCCTTCATAAATACTAAGCATTAACGAACGCTTGGGCATGGACAAAAAAATATATGGAACATAAATAATAAATACATGAAAGACCAGTTCTTTCATTTATTGGCGGGACAACAATAAATTTTCTGAATTAAGACATAGATATAGATAAATCATTAAGCAGTCTGCTATGATATCCATAAAAAGTAACAACCCCCTTCCATAAGCACCAGTGCTGCAAAGTTAAAAAGTCAACACCAAACCTGGTTATAGATGTTGTGGTATTTTTGTTTATACTACACCTTGATATATTTTCTCTCAGTTTTTTGCTGTTAATTATGCATGCTCACGATTAGACGTCGTTTTGATAGATTTCTAGGCATTTTCCCTTTTGTAGACTAGTTGTTCAGAATGCTTCCTGTTAACTCAGTGAATCTAGTCGTAAGGAACATCACTACTGTCAATGGAAGGCATGTGCTGGAGCTTTTCAGCTACAGTGTTACTGGGATTAAGTTAATTATAGCCAAGAGAGGAAAGCTGGTTGTCTTCACGAAGACAAGCAGCTCCCCTGAGCTGAGCTGAAGAATCCACATTACTAGCTTCAGTAAATTGTTTCCTCCATAGATGAGTTTGCTTGAATGAATCTGTTGGTCTAAAGTACACTGCCTTTTCAGAATTCAAATATTTTTGCATTTTTGTGTCCAAAATAATCGCAAAAACTACAGCCTATTAAATCTCTTTGGCGCCGTTAAAACATTGATTGTTATGGTTTTGTGTTGCACAACCTAAATGATTGCATTATGGTTGTGACCATTGTTTAGGGAAGTATTTTAGTAGTTGCGGCTATATCATTACTATTAAATAACATGACGTCAAACGTTACTTAATGTAACCCGAATAAAACCTTAATCCAATAACTTGTCTGAAAACATGATTTTCAGTCACATCGGGCAGATTTCTACCAGCAATTGTGTTAAGGACAACAATTCCCTTGATCCAACATTTCACAACGTCATTAAACTACATTCAAACTACTTTGTTATCGTCGTGATTGAGGGACCCCCAGTGGCAGAAATTACATTTCAATCAAGTATTACTACTAGGGGTGCAATGGATCACAAAGCTCACGGTTCGGATCATGTCACGGTTTTTGAGTCACGGGTCGGATCATTTTCGGATCAACAACAACAATAAAGATAACAAGACAAATGTGACTTTAAATAAAATCTTCAACTGTGTAAAAACAAAATAAAGTGAAAAATTTGGTAATAATCCTGCTTCCTTTAAGCATGGTCAATATTTAAAAAAAACCGAGCGAAAAGACTACAACCAAACCTAAACACGTCCGACTTTTTTTTTTTATCAGCCGATCCGCGGATCACTTGTGTCCCGAACCGTGATGGTTGATCCGTACGGATCACGGGAAACCCGTGAACCGTTGCACCACTAATTACTACTAAATATTCTGTCCTAATGCTTTTGGCAATGTTTATCTTTTTTCTTCACAGTACATCTTTGGGGAATTTAGCCCTGACGAAATCAATCAGTTCTTTGTAACTCCACGCTGTTATGTTGAGGTAAGAAACATTTGTATATAATAGAACTTTGGATCGCATGTGTGCAAACATTTGAAAGACAATACTGTTATTTAATATTGCCCATATTTACAGTCAACATTATTTCCGATCTGTATTGTTCTCATTTGATACATCTATCAAGGAGAATCGTTAACATTACGATATATCTGGATGATGAGAATTGGCCAATCATTTTTATATTTTTTGTAGAACCCACAATGTATTTGAGTATTAACCTCTTGACCTCAACTATTCTTTTAGCTTCCTCCATTCAATGACAAAGTCCCCTGTGTCAGTCAGTCAACTGGTAAGTCTACTTGATGTTCATCAGTTACTTTTCAAATTGTATAAGCAGCACCTGTCCTCTTGGAGGTAGGCAAATAATTCCATGTCATGACTTTATGATTTTACTTGAGTGTTTTAAGTCATTTAAGAAAGCTTGAGTTGGTTGGACTATTAATGGCAGGCTGATAGCTCTGTTTAGGCAGAGAATTAGTAAAGCTACAACCAACCTCACCATTCATTAAATTTAAAGCCACCAATGTGTCAGTTTTTTTTTTCTTTAAATGGCAGCCTCTTCATATAACAATTGATCCTTACCTTGATTTGTATTGATTATTTAGGAAGTCACTGCACTCCTGCTGTACCTTACATTATGGAGTCTTTGAGACGGCAGGTTTGCGGTGAGTTTGGGGTCTGACTTGAATAGGTGTCGTACTTCTGCTTACAAATTTAAATCCAGGATTATATAACTGGTGGCTTTCTAAACAATGTCCATATCTTTTCCTGCCTGTTTGTTTAATCTTTAGAGCTCTGCATGCTCTGACACTTGACAAAATTATATTTTTTATCCTCTCTGCATTTGGGGTCAGGTTTGAATGTCTTGTTACCTCTGCGATGAACTGAGCAATCCCATTCTAACCTTACTGACATGGGCATAGTTATTTGATTGCTAACATCTGTACAGCTTCTGACTTCAATTGAGTTGTGATTTCAATCCACATGCAGGATTGTCTGCATTTTCTTTCTCTAAATACTAACAATTGGCCGATTGGAGGAAGTCCATCCTTTTCCAACTTTGACTTGCTATACCGTGGGGTCTGGGACCCATGTTTCAAAGACGACTCTTGCACCCTTTTGAAGGGCACTTGATGTGTTTTAACTGACTTGCACCTACTAACGTTTCTCTTTTTGGTCTCTTTACAAAATCTTAAATAACCTATAATTTGAATGTTGAGTGACTCTTATTGATGTGGTTTATCACTATGCTCTATTAAGAATAACCTATTTGCTCTTGATATAATGGTTATGACGACTTAAGTAAATCATAAGCACAAATGTAAAGCTTGTTAATAAAAAAAATACATTAATATTTATCTAATTTAGGAATTGTATGTTTACATTATATTTTTCTTTGCCTTTTTGGCTTACTGCTAAGGACCGTCCACATTTTACTAGTTTGTCATGTTGGATTTATTGAAAAGCGTCTGAACCAAATCAGAATGCATATCAAAGTTCAGCATTACATAGCATCATTGTATGGATTGGAATGAGAAAAGTCTTGTTTCTATTGTGAAGGAGAGGCAGGCAGAAACCTTTTTTTTCTTAAATGTCTTTGCTGACTTAATGTCGTTCACAGCAGAAGACTACCAGCCCATTGCGTTTGGCGTGGACGAGGTGATGGACACTACTCCCATTGGGGTGAAGGACCCCCTCTTCAAGGTGTCCAGCACCCTCAACCCCCAGGCCCCAGAGTTCATCCTGGGCTGCCCGTCGACACAGAGCTCCCTGCAGCCCGCCGGCCCGCCGGCCGACGTGATGGACTGCGTCCACTTCGACATGCTGGACGGTCCCGACTCGATGGCGTCCGCTGTCGCCAATCACCAGGACTGCCGGGATGGGCCGGACTGCCGGGACGGGCCGGACTGCCGGGACGGGCCGGACTGCCGGGACGGGCCGGACTGCCAGGACGGCCAGGACTGCCAGGATGGCCAGGACTGCCAGGACGGGCCCGAGGGGCAGGACGGGCCCGACGGCCAGGACATGGACGGCATGTCTGGAGGCCTCGGGCCTCGGGAGAGAAGGAAAAAGAAAAAACGTCCCCCGGGATACTACAACTACCTTGAGGGGTCTCCCGGGTACGGCGGGGGCGGTGGAACAATGGCAGACGGCCTGCCCGTGCCAGGGCTGCTGAATGGACATGCACTCGGTGCCCCAAACCACGGTGTTGACAATGTGGTTGCCCAAGCGCTGTCGGGCGCTGAACTGTGCTCCTCTGGCCCCGTCTCTGTTGCCACACCGACGGCGGCGCAAGCCAGTTTTGCCCCCGCGGCCACAGTCGACCAGAGGACTTGTGTTAGCCCTGGCCTCTCCTCTTTGGACTTAACGGGCCGAGCCGCCTCTTTATTGGACGGTAACCACGCGGCGTCCTCGTCTTCCGCCTCCTCTCAGAGCAGCGGGCTGACCGAGGACCCCCCGGCGGCCGATCAGCAGCCGGACCTTTTGAGCCGCCAGAGCCCCAAGCGCCCGGACAGCGGTACACAGAGCCCCTTCCCCTGCCCGGTGTCCCCCGTACCCCCCGCGGCGTCAGCGGCCGGCCCCCTACCCTCCTCGGAACCCGCCGCCCCCCCGCCGCCGGAGGAGGCCGGGGACTTCGGGGTGGCCAACGGGCTGGCCGGACCCGACGCCGTGGACGGCACGGAGGGGCCCGCGGAGGAGCGGTGCGAGGCGTCGGGGCCCGTTCAGCCGGCTTCCCCAGACTCTGCGGCCCCGCTTGTGTCCGAGCAGCTTCACGCGTCGTCCGCCCCTTCGGCCAACCCTCCCAAATCCTGGGCTAGCCTTTTCCACAAGTCCAAGCCTCCGCCTGGGGGCCCTCAGGCGTTTGTGGAGGTGAAGAACGTGGTGGAGGTCGTGGCGCCCTCCCCTGTGGTGCCAAAGCAACCGGAGAAAGCCGGGGAGGTCAAAGAGAGCCCTGTCCATGTGTCAGAGGATCCTTTGGCCCCTAAACTTGCAGGTAGTGTTATTACCACATGCATGCGTTTGTCTTCTCGAGATTGGCGCCTGTGGTCGGTTTGGGTGCTATCGTTTCATTATGCGTGTCTGGCAGAAGCCAGACGTTGTTGCTTCTCTATGATTGTTCGTCCCCACCAGATGGCAGCATTGAGTTGGTTGTGCTTTCTTTGCACCCTTATTACTTTTTGTTGCTTATATTGGTGTTCTATGCCTTTTTTTTTTTTTTTTACATTTGTGTTGTGTATGCATTGTGTTGAATACTTGTCCACGTTACCATGGTAGTAGTAAGGCCTGTCCTTGCTCACACTCATCCAAACCAGTTGTGTCATTTGCAAATGAGGGTAGAGTGGAATAAGGGACATGGTGGCTTTTGGTTAACCGTGGGTACACGCCCGCATAATACCAAACCGATGTGTTTCGGAAGGGTACATTTAATTTGACTGCATGGAGTTGTTCATTTTGTTTTTAAACAATTTTTCATTTCCAGAACTTATTGACAATGTGAAGTTGATACACAAACCAGTGTCTTTACAACCAAGGGGACTGATCAACAAGGGGAACTGGTGTTATATCAACGCTGTATCCTTTTACATTCGTAATTGTGCCCTCTGGCCTATCATTGACCTGATGCTTTCTTGATATCTACGTCTATAGAGGTCATGTGAATGCATCCCAATAATTGCAGGGAATTTCCCACTTTGTTTGCTCAATACCATATTCACTTGAAGAGGATGAGCAGAATGAAAATTGCCCTGTCTCAACAATATATTGCTCTGTTTGGTATGCATTGCAATTTGAGATGAGCGATGTAATGGTTTCCACTGTTTTGTGATGTCACGTCTCAACACGGGACGACAACGTAGAAGGACGCCAAAATAAAGCCAGGAAAATCCCTGGTTGTCTGGTGTTTTAATCTAACCAGACCAGTATGTGCAAAGTGATGACTAAAGAGAAACGCTTTCCCTATTCCCTGACATTTCTACAGTTGGGAGAGGAGCATCTTTATGCCATGATGTGACTTATACAAAATTACATCTTTTGGTCTTCTATTTCATTCCAGGCTTATTCAAAATGAGACATTTGAATGTGATGGCAAGCTTCTTTTTTTAATGAATGCTCTCATCTGTAAGTTAAGTTTCAATGAAGCATATGGGTGTCAATGATGCATTAATCGCAATGGAGAGTGGCTGTTTCCTCTTAACTCAGTTTTCAGACCCTACAGGCGCTGATTGCATGCCCACCCATGTATCACTTAATGAAGTCCATTCCTCTGCATAATGACTCCAAGAGACTTTGCACCTCCACACCCATGATAGACAACTTGTAAGTAACCCGGAACTCCTTCCTTCATCACACAAACACGTTTTATCCAGATGGTGGTTCATTGTGAATGAGCAATCATACCTTGATCAGTAACCACCACTGTGTATACCTCTGCTCCCAACAGTGTTAGGCTTGTAAATGAGTTCAACACCATGCCCGTGCCATCAAAACCCAAACATCAAGGTAAGTCGGTCTGCCTGCATCCTGACGTCCTCAAGTTTCGCCATTGATTTTTCTCATTTTGTTATTAATGCTCTTGTTCAATTCTCAGCTGCTGGTGATAAGCTAGTGAAAGACATTCGACCAGGTGTACCCTTTGAGCCAACGTACATTTATAGACTACTTACACTCATCAAGTCAAGTCTCTCCGAGAAGGTAGGATTTTGCTTCGCCATCGTACCCAGATTAAAATGTCATAAACCCTTTTTTCTTTTCTATGTACTCAGTAATATGCAGTCAGTAAACAAAATGTTTTTTTTTAATAATTGCTGATGACTCATTCATGATTCAAATTGAAACTATTTGATGGATTCAGCACAAGTTCTGTTGATGAGCGCTTCTCAGGTCATCTTATCTTGCGTGTCCAGTCCGTTCCATGAACACTCGCACAAGTTTCCCGGTTGACTCATGCGAGTGTGTGCAACATGCGTGCATTGCGTCAATTTGTAGTTGTGGCGATTCGAGGTGAGGAAACAATGTTTAATTGGTGTGGGGAAACGGTGTTGTGTGTTCAGGGTCGGCAAGAGGATGCAGAGGAGTACCTCGGCTTCACCCTCAACGGACTGCACGAGGAGATGCTGGCCTTGAAGAAACTCCTCTCGCCTCATGAAGACGGTACATGCTCATCAGAATGATCGGAATTCAATGAAACAGAGAAGGGTCTGATGGCATAGGGAAAAAGGCCTGAACCGCATGAACACCCCGTTGACCTTCATTGTGCTATTAAAGTAGTGATGCCTGTTTTTGTATTTTGGCAGACAGAAGGGTACTCTATTTAACCCAGAGGAGATACTTCTGACTAAATGTATACAAAAATAATACAAATTGAGAATATAAAATGTAGGGGAAGTGATCTAAACACAAAATGGCAATGCATATGGGAAATATAGCGTATGTACTTTGTTTTAAAATGCACTTTAGTGGCTTTCAAACATAGTGTCTCTTTGTTTTAATGTTGCATTGTCATTTAATATAATATCATTCAGTATAAGATGAGCTATTTTGTTTTGCTTGTTGGTTTGCTCTGTATTTGCCATGTTTGTTTTATATTTATATGGCATGTGGAATATATTTCCACGTTGTTATGTAAGCTGTGATGACAGCCACTCTTCCTAGGCATGCTACAATCCCATACTCACTCATCCAGACCAATTGTGTCGCTTGAGGTCAGAGTGAAACTAAGGCACATCATTTTTTATGTTTTGTTTAACGTACTTAGTCCAAATGACTCCAAACTAATTTGGAGTTTCCATTACTTAATTTACAAGTTAAATTGTTTTCACTCTATCACAAAAGATTATATTTAATATTTAAATGGAATTATAAATTTTTTGCTGAATCAATATAAACTCCTTGTTTTGTAGACAAGTGAACTCTGTGATATAAGTGGAAAAAATAAGTTAAACCTAAAGTTATGGCTACTGTGAGAGTAACTTAATCCAGAGTTTACTCGTGCCCATTTAAACCATTGGTCCATTACCTCTACTACCATTGTTTATTGTCATTCTCTTTGGACCCCTTCAGAATCCCCAACCCGCAATGGGCCCGCGGCCCAGCCCGAAGAGGACCAGGCTGCGGACAAACAGGAGGAAGAGAGCGAGGAGGAGTGGGAGCAGGTCGGACCCCGAAACAAGACCTCCATCACACGCCAAGCTGACTTTGTCAGCACTCCCATCACTGATATTTTTGGGGGACACATCAGGTATGCTGTAGGCTTTTCCACACATCTTCTATAACCTTATCTTGGCTTTGGCTTCAAACTTGTATCCCTAAGCTTGATCCTCGATGTAACGTGTATAAACAGAGAGCCAGAATAGTATTGTGCCATGGTTAACTGGGTTAAACTAGGGCCTGTTGCTGCTAAGGACCAACCTCAGCATACACCGTACCATCACAAACAACACTGCTACAGGGTGCGTCTAGCCAGACACCAGACCTTTGGGTTTCAGCTCTTGTCACAATAACAGCCCCTGTGGTTCGTCTGTGGTCCGCAGCCTTAAATGCCAAAGTTCTACGTTTTCACGTTTGCAAACTGCAGAGTCTCCAAACTAGTGGAGTAAGCTTCTAGTGTCAGTGTAGGAAGCCTAAATGTCACGCTGTACGAGGTCCGAGCTGGGCGCGTTCCAAGCCCCCACTCGTTTCCCCAGCTTTCCAGAGGATGGTTTTCCCTGGTTCAGTGTCACCCGGAGAGAAAGGCAGTGCTGGGTTAAATGGTCTTGGGGTCTGATTTGCACTCTCTGGCAGGGATAGATTCCAACAACCTGATTAAATGCAATGGTTATTCCGCAGGAGAACAGGAATTCTAATGACATGCAATTCTCTGCGACACGTGCATTGTGTGTTTTTTATGTGTGTTAAGTGTTGTACTTGTTATTTATGTGCCGTTTTTGGCTTTTTGTCTTGTTATGTTGTTATTGTTGTGCGATACATGTGAGCATACCAAAACACACTCCTATCAACTGTATTTTCTATATTGTTGAAATGGCTATAATAAACTTGATACTTGAAATACTGAAGTATTTTCAGTCAGAACTGCAAAATGTATCAATGTTGAACACCGTGAAATGCTAATAATTTGTACAGCAGGCACGAAGAGTCCACAACTATTCCTCATTGTCCTTGTCTCCCTGTTAGATCCGTGGTGTACCAGCAGAACTCTAAGGAGTCAGCCACCTTGCAGCCCTTCTTCACCCTGCAGCTGGACATCCAGTCCGAGAAGATCCGCACGGTTCAGGAGGCCCTGGAAACCCTGGTGGCCCGGGAGTCGGTCCAGGGCTACACCTCCAAGACTAAGCAGGAGGTATGTCTGCTGTGCCCCGTCTCGGGTCCTCTCCTCCCCTGTGTTTATAGCATTGCTGTGGGCAGAAGCTGGCCTAGAACATGATGTACCACGATTGTTCTCGGAGGTTAGCAATGGGCAAGACATAACTCGGAGCCTCAAGTACCCTTCAGAGGAAAAACAAAAAGCACTTCTATAAACATTCAAGGAATAAGCAGAGGTTTGTAGGGAAGCCAATATCTTTATTAACCTCGCTAGTCGAGTCATTAATGATAATGAAGTAAAAGTAGTCATCCAAACTATTTCTGGAGTAAGAAACGATCTTGTGAAAAGAACACTACATTTCTGTGTTGCTTCATACGATCGGATTGTTGAAATAAGCACGGCAAGATAAACTAAATGTCTGAAATATAAAATGTAAATCCTTGTCCATTAGAAATGAGCAAAATATAACCAGAGCTCAAATGGTTCTCTGTATAATGTCCCCAACTCTGTGAAGGCTCCGCCGTGTCCATTTCATCGAATGCAAGTACAACATTGTGGTTCTATTGAAGAAAAGCACAATAGCCTAAATCTGCACCTAATAGCCACCCAATATTCAAAATATAAATTGGAGTCCCTTTCAAAGTGAACAATGTCCCTAGACAACTGCAGGTTTTTTTTTATCCATGAGACGCGCTGCTACACTACGAATTACGCAGTGTACACTATAATTTAAAACCTTCCAACGCTGCAACATTTTTGTGGCGGATTCTCAACGAGCTCGACCCTGCGTCGATTAGTCGTGCATCAGCCCGGATGCCCGGTCAACGGCTTCTGGGGCCAGTCGATACCTTGACAGGAAGTGTATCGTCCTCCCTGTGAGCGGCGAGTCGCTGACACGGTCGCGTGGGGCTGTGACGGCCAAAGCAGTGACCAATCAGCCCCTTTGGCTCAGTCCCCAAACACAATGTACATTGATTAAAAATGGATGAAAATAAAAGCAAGGAGCGGGATTTAGCCGACCATAAACTCTTAGAAGTATTTTTACCTTACAAATGTATACTTTATTAAATGTAACTGGGCTGTACCCCTGGGCTTTGTCGCCCAAACCGTGGTAGCGGGATTGGCTGAGCTGAAGGTGGGATGGGGTATCGGATGTCCAGCAGGACTTTTGGACCGTGTCCTGCGGATCCCAGAGTACAGCTTCGTTCCTATACTTATCTGTAATGATACTTACTTCTCTTACCTCCATTTTAAAACTCTAGTTTCAATGTGTCATGTATTGTCAAGTTCAAAGTAAAAAGATTGTTGGACACAACCCTTGCATGCAGTTTGCCATGCAGCTTGACAATACTGAGGATAGTATGTTGAGCATAATGGCTTGTCTTTCAAACACAGAAAGGCTTCCCATGTATTGTCCGAGCTTTGTCATGGAACATCTGCGTCATAGCAAAGCAAATTTGCAATGGAGTTGGCAAGTGTTTTTCTAAATTGAGGATGGGAATAAGCCTTGTTCTAGAGGCAGATAATTTGGGGAAACATTCTAACTGAACTGCTTCCTTGATTGAGACAACCATTTCAGGGGTTTTAGAGCAACTATAAACCCATTTGAACTTGCCTTTTGGTACTTTAAGCAATCCTTCAGTCAACATCAAAGCTCTCAAATAGTACTGAGAACCGCTTGTTCTGTTAAACTTCCTGTATTCAACTTTGAGATGGCAGTGCACTTTATGGGGCTATCCTTTGGGAGCTGTGGCGGTTTCCTTCCGAAGCACTAAAGGGCATTCTCTCTATCCCGCCATAGATTGAGATCAGTCGGAGAGTGACTCTGGAAGAGTTGCCCCCGGTGCTGGTTCTCCATCTCAAGAGGTTTGTGTTTGAGAAGACTGGAGGATGCCAGAAGCTGACCAAACACATTGACTACCCTGTCGATCTGGAAATCAGCAAAGGTACGAGCCCTCGATTGTACAAAAGCCTTCACGGTTACTCAAAAAAACACCTCCCCCTTCTGCAACAAGGAACAGGAAGGCAACATATTGTCCCCGGCTTTTCGGGAGATATTCCTTGAACATTTAAGATCTAAACATCCCATGAGGACCAATGGCGTTTTCTACAACTAACTTCTGACTAATTACTTCTTCTCGCTATACTTTAGTCTTGTGATTGGAACACTCTAGGGCTGCACGATATGGGCAAAATATGATATCCCGATATTTTTGGGCTGAATGGCGATATACGATATATATCTCGATATTTTCTATAGAGTGGGTTAGATGTTTTTTATGTAAGTCAAAAGCCACATGTGAGATGTTGCAAGCACTTTTATTAAAACATAGGTCCATATGACTGCAACATGTGATTTTGTATCGTTATTTTCAACAGAATTGAATGAACATGTTAAAAAAAAAAGGGACGTTTTTCACCTTCACAAAATAATCACCTATGCAAAACAATATAAAGCTGTAGGTTACACACATTAGCTACCATTAAGAGCATTGGCTTCGTCGCATTGTCCTGCGTACTACGGTGAGGGTTTCAGTGCGCCGTAACTTTAATCCCCCGCCCCCTCCCTTCTCCGTTCCATTTGGGAACATGTTTGGTTTCATTTCGCTTGTTTCGTATATTTTAATTAATTAATTAAGAGCGTCACCAGAGGGCGCCCCCAACACATTTGCCGAGCGCCGGCCCTGGTTTCGGGGCAGAAGAAACTGTGATGCAGCAGCACAGCCACGGAGTTTTACGCATTCCTCATACTGCACTTTGTGCCGCTGCTGTAAATGGTGAAACAGATTTGTCGTGCTTCCACTTTTAGTCGCAACGGTTTTGCTACACTCTACAGATGACCTGCAGCTGCTGCTCATCTGGTTTTTTTTAAACCCAAACTATTTCCACATTATGGAGCCGTTGTTTCTCCTCTTTGAAACAATTTCGTCTCCCGCCGCCGTCTCGTTTTCTTTACGGGTATCCTCCATGCTTGTTGTGTTGTGAGGGGGCGGCGGGGGCGGGAATGAGGCGTCTTTGCACACGGCACGTTCGGAAAGACAGAGTGAGAGGGGGAGGGGTCGCGCTCACAGTCTCCAAGGCAAGCGCTGTAGACGCTTGAGCGGGAAACTGACCATTTTAACGCATATCGATATAAACGATATTGTCAAATCTTGTATCCCCTTGGAAATTATATCGATATATCGTACATAGCCGATATATCCTGCAGCCCTAGAACACTCCTCTCTATTTAGGGGATTTGTTTCATGGCGTAGGTCTGGACACGTATGCAGCAACATGCGTTTCACACCTCGAACGTTCCTGATTGAAATTTTATTGTAGAATGAGGGTTTCAATATATTTTGACAAAGGGAATGAGTGCAGTGATATTATGTTCCATTGCGCACATAGAGGATGATTGTTAAAACCGAACTACGGTGCTAGGATTCCGTCACAACGGTCTAGAGATAAATGTGTTTGTATTTATACTTTATTTCTTTCAGATCTGTTATCCACTGGAGTGCGGAGTAAAGTGGTGAAAGGCCTCAGAATGTACAGGCTATTTGCAGGTGTGGTTGGAATTCATTGAAAATTATTGATTGTTTCTTAACTTTAAATTTGATGCACTCTGTTACTTCACCAGGGCAGATATTAATGACATGGTCTGACTTTGTTTTCCATTGCCAATTCCCCCCCACCCCAGTTGTCTATCACCACGGAAACAGTGCAACGGGCGGCCATTACACTACAGATGTCTTCCACATTGGTCTGAACGGCTGGCTGCGCATCGACGACCAGGCTGTTAAAGTTATCAACCAGTACCACGTGGTGAAGCAATCTGCGGAGCGCAGTGCATACCTGCTGTACTACCGCCGGGTGGACCTGCTGTAGACGTCCCTGCTCCCCCTCCAACCCCACACTAACAAACACTCACACACACAAACGCACACACCTGCCCGTTCACACCCAACACAACAGTTCTCAACTTTTTTAGACACCAGTTTCAAATTGCTCTCGACTACACTCAGATTCTCACATGCACACCCCATGAACAAGAACACTGCCCTCTTCTCTTACAAGTTTGATTTCTTCTCTCCCCCCCCCCCCCCCCCCCCCCTGTCCTGCTTTCCAGAGAACCAGCTGTTCCTTCACCGTGTCCCTTGCATTGTTTTTGTGGTTGAGTGAGCGAAGCGCGCTGCATTCAAAAAGAGTGACAATGTCCCCCTCCCCCCCCCCCCCCCCCCCCCCAGTGACTGCTTTCTCTTCTCTGTGCACCACTGCTGTTTTTTTATGCCACAAGGAGGGACTGTTATAAGGTATGGGGGGGTTTTGGGGAGGGGGGGATGTCGTATATCGGGACAGCGTTACCTCTAACTGAGCTTACAGCTTGGTTCATACGGAATCACACAACTACCACACTGGGCTACAGTTGGACCATTGGGATTCTTTTTTTGTTTGGATTACCTTCCAAATTCTTCTTGTGTTTTTTTATTCACTCGAAAGAAAGATGTCTTGGACTGATCGGTGTCTCGCGGAACCGTAGGGGAGAACGGTTTATGGTATCGAATTGGCGGCAGACTAACAACCCCGACGGAATACGCCGTAGAGCATTGAGGAGAAAAACGAGTCAAAGGAGAAGCCCACCACCAGCAAACTACATGACGTCACCGCGTACGTCTCTGGAGGTTCCCATCGCTGCCGCCATTTTCCATTTCTCCTTTAGTTTCTCTTGTTTTTTCTGTTTTTGATGCTTTTAAAAACTTGGTAAGACATGAGCCACCTGAGGGCAAAGTAAGGAGGTTTTAAAAATTAACCAGAAAACTGCTTCCTTTGAGAGAACCGTGTTATTTTCGAGGGGTTTAGAGTTAGAACTATCTAAACACATTTTTAAGCGCTTTAGAAAACGATAATGAGAAGCCTCCATGGACAAACGCTAATCACCTATTAAAGGCAAGAACACAAGGATGCTCATTTTTTTGTGTGTATTTAAATACATTTCAAATGAAATCAAGTTAACTCATTCAGCGCCTGGCTGGCTCCTGTGCTTGGCTGCAGGCTCTGAATAATGTCCGTGGAAGTATGGCGACAAATGAAGATGAGTGCCATTTGCAAATTCCATCCTGCTCTTGATCAGTATGCATTTCCTTCTCCATGTATTCATTTTCCATCGTTTTCTGTATTGGCTGAAATAAGGTTACAGCGGTGTAAACGTAACATCCGTGTTATTCTGAGCCACATCGCTCCTGTACTCCTTAAAATGGCAGAAATGAGGGGGGCTGCCTTATAGGTTCATGATTTAATTGTTTTCATTCTCAAAGAGCCTGGTCCTATAATGGCAGCATCTGTGGATACAATGTCTAAAGTGCTGGGACAATGTACCTAGTCTATAGATATTACGTTAGTAGTTTTTTATGTGGGACCTCATTATGCTCGTCGAAGATGTAGGTAAACCGTGGAAAACAAGTGGCACCTGTGCTTGGCTTAAAAAAAAAATCCCCAAAATGTGCACACAAGTAAATTATTTTTGCTTTTGTTGAGGACATTGATTGCTATTGCATCAGCTTTTTTTTGGTTACTAAAATATTGCTTTTGTCATTTTTTGATCTTCCCTGTTCTGTCACCGCACTCCCAAAAAAGCCATGCCTCCTGGAAATGTTGCATTGTAATTGCTAATACAAAAAATTCTCCCACGCTAAAGCACAATGAATAAAATCGAACACTTTGCTTGAAAAGTTATTTCCCATTCTTTATTTACAGTAGATTTATTCTGATCTTTTGCTTTAAATACCATCCGTTGTCAAACTCAGTATTAAAAATAAAGCGGTCATAATGAGCTTTACCCACCTGGTTGCTCAATATCCATATTGTCAACTTTTTCCAAAGAAAATCTGATAATTTTGTTGCTTTGTCCCAATTCCATGTTCTTGGAGATTTATTGAAGCGAGGTACTCTGCTGGTAATGGTTCTTGTCTATTGTGGCAGTTGCACACACTGCTGCAAACCACAAATCGGCCATTCTACATTTTAGGTACTGGTATACAGATTCCTAAATTTGTATTTTTTTTTCGTTTCAATTTATAATTTAATATGCTATATCTTGTATAGCTTGAACAATAGTACCCAGGACTGTATTTGTTTTTCATTCAATTCATCCTATACCCTATTTGGTACTGCTTCAGCTGTATATGTTCTGTTGTGGTTTTCAAAAAGTTGCCAGGAAAACCAAAAGACATGGGACCTGCTGCCTTCCATGGAATATTAAGAACATTTAACCTCCAACTTCTATTGTCACACAACTTAACAACACGTAACATACGTCTGCTTCATTCCTTACAGGAAAGGTTTTTGTTTATTGATTGCTGATGAAAGGAAATTTGCTAATGGATTTGTAACCCATCTTTAATGTACCCATTGTGACATTTCTTTTCCCTTTTGAGGTTGTTTGGGAGGTGAAACTGTAAAAAAAATAAAATAAACACCTAACCAGTCGGACTTGTAAACATTTTATCACACTCTGGTCATGTAACGTTCTGGTTAAAGGCTTCAATGATGTCGTCATTTTCAATGTGTTCTAACACTTTGCCACGATTTAAGATATTGACCTGGGAATCAGAACCTATACTGTCCATTAAACTTAAGCCTTTAGCATTCTATTTTTATTTGTTCAATTAAAGGGTTGTGCAGAACGCAGTTTGCTTACAGCAGACAGAGGATTACTTGGCTTTCTAATATATCTGCAGTTTCTACACCTTGGACTGGCCTACGGGATAATGTGCACAATTAACCAAAACAAATGATTAAATAAAGGATGAAAAATTAAAAGATCCTTAAAGGTTGTGTTTATTTCCATTTGTAGCAAATCCCCAAATATGTCAACCCCTTATCATTTGTATCTTCTACCTGGCCTTCAAAGTAACTTGGTTGGTTGAATCGTTTTAACTAGCATGTCCCTAGCACACCTTCTCATGCCCTGTTAAAGGGTAAACAGGAAGCATGCCACTTACTAAAAAATCTGCCAACTAAGTGTTTTCCTCCCTTTTAATTCCTACTAAACTACACATATGGCCAACTGTAGGAAAAGCAGTATTTCACTTGCAAACCTGACTATTCCGATTGAAGACTTTTTTAAAATGTTAAAACACAACTACAAGCTGGCCTGTGAATAAAGCCAACAGCATGGAAGATAAATTACAACCTTGTACACTGATAGACCACCTATACTCAGAGGTGCCTCTTTCAACCACTCAAGAATTTGACGTTTATAGTTGCTTTGGCTCTGTCTTGCTTTTTTAAAGCTTTGAGTGGTTTGTTCTTACCACGAAGAAGACTGGTCTCCTATAAAGTCAGCGGAAACCAAGAAATTTGTAATGACTATATTCTTGTGGTTGTGAGCCTGGCTTAGAACGACGGCATCAAAATGAATTGAATTGCCATTTAAATGTGTTTTTATGTGTTCCTGTGCAGAGGTTGTCATCCTAAAGTGGTTTTGATTATATCCTACACATATCCTTATTTTAAATATGTGTACAACAGAAAGCCAAGATTAGGAGATCTCTACTTATCAAGAAAAACCATCTCACCCATAGTATCACAGAACATGGTCTGCTGCTCTTAACCTTGTATAAAAGGGTTCTGTATTCAAGCTGCCTAGTTTTCTCATGTTCATTGCTATTTACCCTGGCTCATAACCTATAAACCTTACATTCCACTATACGAGACTGACTGTATATAATTGGAGGCCACAGAAGGCCACAAGCAGCAAGGTTTAGGTATGCAGTGGGTTATTATTGCAGGGATGAATGATTGAGGAAGGAATAACTTGGTATACAATTAAAAAAGCTTTGTGTGTTGGGGTTTTCATGAGCTGTAGCGAGTTTCAATGCATGTTCATTCTGCTGTTTGTTGACTCAGAATCATTTAATCTTGACAACAGCCTTGATGTATGAATCCCAGGTATTTACTCCCTAATTCAAGAAGCCTGTCATTCAACATGTTACCAAATCGCAATCTTCATGGATTTTCCTGGCTCCAAATATAAAATTCATTGTGTTTGTGTGTGGGTGTGTGTTTACGCTGTACGTTTAACCATCCACCTGTTGCTTCTACAACCAGGCTGCAATAAACCTACATTTGTAAAAAAATAAATAAATACAATTCTAAAACATTTTTTTCCATGCTTACAAAGGTAACATTTAGAATTCAAGCAAATCACCCTTAACGCTTTTAAAGCCAAGCCTTCCAGATGTCAGTTGAAATGTAGTTCAGAATATAATGGCATGAACAACATAACTTATAAGCTTAAGGGTAATTTTGTTTTAGACTAAGTATTATTTATTTATTTATTGACAAAGGTAGGGCTATAATTTAAGTGCTTTTAAGCCTTAATAGCGTCTTTTATCAATTGTATCTTTCTAAGCATTGTTGAGATTTTATTTATATAGTGGTATGATAGGTTTTGTTGTTCTTATTAGTGCACACTGAAAATAAGTGCACTGTTGCTGTTACGTGTTGTATCAACTTGACCTTTGCATTGCTTGTCCTGATTGAACAAATCCAAAGGGGGGACCCCTGATTAGGGAGGGCAGGATAATTCTGATCAAAACAACCTAAAACCCTTTCATCAATCTAGTTGTCCTCTGACCATGTAAACTAACACTCCCTATGTGGTTTCATATAAGGCTATGTATTAAATTAGGATGTTCAATAGGGTAATTCAAAGTTCTCCTGGTCTGATGCCAAAAATATTATTATCGATAGAAAACCGGCACCCTCCTCTGGATACACGAAGTATAACAAGATAATATCCAAGGGCTTCCTGGCCATAACCTGAGCGGGGGTTATCCCACCATTAGCAGAGCAGTATGTTCCTGCAATACCGGAGGCTGCCGTTTCAGGACCGCAATCCTAGGACCGTCGTTTCAGGTCCCTAATTTTTCATGCTTTACTCGATACTAATGAATGAATATTCGATGAAGCACATTCCATTTCCAACCCAATACCTTAAGTTAACCATATCAAATAAAAAAAACGGTATACTGTATCTTACATGCGAAACAATTATATTAGGGCTAGAATTTATGAATTTGAGCTTTTCTTTCTAAACTACTGTTCGAAGTATTTTTTTGTCTGTAAATATGCTGTCATATACCGTCGTTACTTAACTTAACTTAAGTTTTGATGTTTTTGTCATCGTAAAAACATGATGCCAAAGCCGGACTGACACTGTGCCCGTTTTATATACATTGGCCTCCACCACTATATTTACACGCATCATAATACTCATAGTATATGAATAGGACTAGAGCAAGATGCCCGAGTAGACTTCAAAGACCGTAAGTGCGACTGATCTCCATTCTTAGTTTTTTCTTTGAAGGTTGCTCGCCAGTGCGTTGGAGAGCCTACGCTGTTTGCCAAGAACATAGCCTACTTTAGGGAGGATAGAAAGCAAGGGAGTGAGAGGCTGGAGCGTTTTTTTTTTTCCGTCCGAAAGGGGTCTCCTTCTCTATATAAGGCACTTTTGAGACAAGTCGAAGTCAGAAGTTCCTCCACTCTATAGGACCATCGCCAAACAGCAGCATACCATCCCTACACCGGCCAGCTCTGTCAGGGGGGAACAGCACTGTAGGGCAGGGGGAAATACAAGATCGCAAACACTGGATTGCATACTGAAGAGACTATCGCATTGGTAAGGAAGTTGTTCTCTTTTCCTTTTTTGTGTGTCTATTTTGATAATCATCCATTGGATCACGTTTGTTGGAGCTATAAACATACACTTGGGTTGTATCTGCTGTTTTGAAATGATTTCTGCTCTGTTCTAGCAATTGCTGCTCTATTGCCAGTAACAATATTATAATATCGACAGCAGGTTACTTCAGTGTATTCGTTTTTGTACAATTTGCATATTTTAAATATATTTCCTGCCATAGGCCTATTTTTTTACGAGGGTATCGAATGTATGAAAGTAATGAGAAGGGCCAAAAAGAAAAGGTGTTTGAGTTGAAGTGTGAAAATCGACTGCCGAGTGCAGGGTGTGGTGCATGGATTGCTGGCAGACCCTCAGTGCCCTGGAGCTGGGGGCTGGCACAGCGTATTGACACAGACCTCCGCGCCAGACCTCAGACTCCCTTCCCCAGCCAGAGGGAAAGAGGTGAAGGGGGGATTTAAGGAGCCTATTCTATTCTCTCTTGTATTGACAAGATCTTCTAATTTCCCCTCTCTCACTCTCTCTCTCTCTCTCTCTCTCTCTCTCTCTCTCTCTCTCTCTCTCTCTCTCTCTCTTTCTCTCTCTCTCTCCATTGTATTTGTTTACCCACGCTGACATCTGCTGTAGTTGCAGATTTGATAGTCATCTCTGGATGCATAGCATTGTCAAGTGACCAACATAATGAATGGTTGGCGTGTCCAATTGGTATGACCTCTGATAGGTTCTTCTTTTATGGTCTTGATGATTATGGTGGTGATGCTCTTTAATTTTTGTGCATAATGTTCATTTGCCGTTCTTGATGGAACAGGTGTACTTAAATACTTTGGAAGAATTTGTTGTAAAAGAAAAATTCTTCTTCTTCAAATTAATGCGAACATTGTTGGATTGTTTTGGTTTATCGAGGTGTGCACTTCAACATTCTCTTGCCTGATATTTCAGTATGCGCATTAGGCTTTGTGTGCCTGTCTGCGTTGACTTTTAATTGAGTCTGTGCCCCTACCTCGCCGTGCTCGCAGCAGGGGAAGACTCACACAGCGTTTTTTTCCCCTCCCTTGCAGGTGAGGAAAGACACAAAAAGCCATCGTCCACACACCTCCACCGACGCTCTGTACCACCGCCCTCAGACACCCCCACCCTGACCACCAAAGCAGAGGGCCAGAGGACCAACCATGACCAGCCTTCAGACTCTGGTCTCCCTCCTCGGCCTGGTGCTGTGGGCCGGGGGGCCGAGCACCTGCCTCTTCCTGCCTGAGTCCCCGGAGCTCCGGCAGCTTCTCAGCCGCTACCAGGAGGAGGAGACGGACCAGAACAGCACCGGCGGAGACGGAGGTCGGGCCCGCCGTGCCATCCGCTGGTCTGACCGAGAGGAGATCCTTCAGATGCACAACAGGCTGAGGGGAGGAGTCTACCCCACCGCCTCCAACATGGAGTACATGGTGAGATCTGGTTCCTTTCCGTTTGCCTTGAAACATTGGACCCGATTGACAATGCTCGGGGCTGGAGAAGATGACTGCGGGTCTGCCTAAGCACAGCTGCGTGTTCCTTTCGCTGTGCTGTACTTTCACTTCTTGCGTGAGTCTGCTATAGAGAGGTTTTGTTTTGATATCGCATGCTTAGAGCAGTGATTGATGCGTAACCTAAACAAAGAGGGATGGGGGAATAAAAGAAGCCTTCTTCTCTGCTGGAAAAGATGATCATGGATGGCGGGTTGTCACTAGCATTCCAGGCCTTGCTTTTTTTTTGGACGGAAATTAACGTTGACTCAACCCTAACCTTTACCTTGGAAAGCAGGTCGGGGGGGGGGGGGGGTTAATAGGAGCATAGGATACCAGCAGGAGCATTCAAAGGAAAATTATAGCATCAATGTACTCCAGTAAAGTATGGAGTATGACAAGAGGGTGAATAGAGATATGGAAAAACAACTATAGGTCTCAAGCAACGAGGTAAAGTGGGGGACAGTGGTGTTCTGTATGTCGTCTGGGATAGGAAAGGATCGGACATTTTCCCTCCCTACACGGTGGGTTTCCAGGCTTTTCCGAGGTGAAAACTAAATCAACGTCGGCCCATAGTGCTGTTTTGTGTCACACCTTGTTTGTATTTGCGGGTCCGGGTCGGAGACCACCACGGTGGAAATGTACTGGGAGAAGTCAGGCCCGACTCAAAGGGAGCCTCTCTCATGGCTGATCGCTCTCATCCGGACTCCCTATCTTCCAATGCAGTCATGTTGCGTAATATGTTTGCAGCGGATGCCGGCGGCTCATCGGCTCATCCTGGTCTTATCATGCAGGCAAAGTAACTTGTACCCCTTCTATGTCCTCTTCCCCTTGTCTCCTCCCCATCCCAGGTGTGGGACGATGATTTGGAACGCTCAGCCACTCATTGGGCCGGTGTGTGTCAGTGGGACCATGGACCCCAGGACCTGCTCCTGTCTATTGGGCAGAATCTAGCTGTTCATATGGGCCGGTACGCATCTTTAGCATCCGCATACACACACACACACACACACACACACACACACACACACACACACACACACACACACACACACACACACACACACACACACACACACACACACACGCGCGCGCCCAACCACACACACACACACACACACACACACACACACACACACACACACACACACACACACACACACACACACACACACACACACACACACGCACACACACACACACACACACACACACACACACACAAACGGCCAACTCAACATGGTTTTCTTGGAGCAATATGTTGTTCCATGCTGAGTCATAAACCCTGTGGTATGTGTGAATGAGCCGTTGCTTGCTACACCAGTACAGTGTGTGTGCGCTTGACTTTGTTCCATGTTAGTGTGGGTGTTCAGGGTGGTGTCTTTCTCGAGGGCGGGCACAGCATGGGGTAGCTGCTGTAAATTGCACTTTCATGAGAGGACTGTGCAGAACCGCTTCTTTTTACTTCAGATGATATCCATCAGAGGAAAACCTGCTTTCTTTGCCGCCCCCTCTCTCTCTTCCTCTCTTTCTCTCTATCTCCCTCTCCCTCTCCCTCTCTCTCTATCTCTCTCTCACTCTCTCTCTCCCGCTCTCTCACTCTCTCTCTCTCTCTCTCTCTCTCTCTCTCTCTCTCCCTCCCCCTCTCTCTCTCTCTCTCTCTCTCTCTCTCTCTCTCTCTCTCTCTCTCTCTCTCCCTCCCCCTCTCTCTCTCTCTCACTCTCTCTCTCCCGCTCTCTCACTCTCTCTCTCTCTCTCTCTCCCTCCCCTCTCTCTCTCTCTCTCTCTCTCTCTCTCTCTCTCTCTCTCTCTCTCTCTCTCTCTCTCTCTCTCTCTCTCTCCCTCCCCCCTCTCTCTCTCTCTATCTCTCTCTATCTCTCTCTCTCTCTTCCTCTCTTTCTCTCTATCTCCCTCTCCCTCTCTCTCTCTCTCTCTCTCTCTCTCTCTCGCTCTCGCTCTCGCTCTCTCTCGCTCTTGCTCTGTTTATCTCCTTTTTTACGGCAGCAAAACTTACTACAAAGCATTTTCCCTCCCCTGTTCTTCCACTGGCCATTTACGCAGTTGGCACTTTTCAATACCGTAAAAAGAGATGTTTACAACAGGGACTGGCTTTGATTTGCCTGGCTGTGTAGCTATGTTTAGTTTTTCCTTGTGTTTTTTCAGCCGGGTCTGATTTCCCGTACTACGGACAGGAACAAGTTGTAGTTCTGTATGTCAGGTCAAATCCAGGCTGATTATTTGAGTCTTGAGAGAAGGGGGAAGCTAGAGAGCTAGCTAGGCTGCTGTACTGCATTGAATGCTCAGCCAAAATACCACTGCCAGTATATTTCCCTTGGCCCCTGCTGGCACGATGCAATGACATTTGACTGAGTGTGTGTGTGCGTGTGTATTTAAATGGATCGATGTGTGCGTCTGCATCAGAGCTTGCATTTTTCGTTTGTATGTGTGTGCGTGCGTGTGCATGTGCATTTATCTGTGTGAGTGTGTGGGTGTTTGTCTGTGTATGCATACACATGTGTGTATCCATTCACATTAAACATGCCTTTCTGTGGCACCCAACTTGCAGGTACCGCTCGCCAGCCTACCATGTCCAAGCCTGGTATGACGAGGTGAAAGACTACACCTATCCTTACGCCCAGGAATGCAACCCCTGGTGTCCGGACCGCTGCTCAGGGCCCATGTGCACCCATTACACACAGGTAAAAGATGCAGTGTTATAAAGCCACATTAGCCTCATGAACTCTGTTGACCTCGCATCTGGTACTTAAACCGTAGAAATCAAAAGCCACAAAGCGGAGGAAAGGGAATCGACCAGACCACCTAACACTCAGCTTTTACTTACTATTTGTATTTTTCTAAATAAACTCAGCTCCCGCTCCTGGCTGCACCTTAAAAAAAGCCCAATCACTGGCATCTGGGAGCCATTCCCAGACACACAAGCCTCCTCGCTGCTTGACCTATTTTCCCCCAGAGAGACGCGGCAGGGTTCATTGCCACATTGCAGGATCCTCATTCTCCGCCTGTCCTTCATTTGCGGGGGAATGGCTTAAACACAGTGGTCCAACTGGTCCCACCCATAGATAGTATGTCCCTGTGGACACTTCTTTTAAAAATACAGGCATCATTACCGACGTCATTGTCTGGTCATTTGCTGTTCCTGGTAAAGTTGTGTAGAGGAGGATGGATTGGCGAACAATTTTAGGCCTCATTTCCGATCCTAAAACGAAAAACTGTGTATGGAAAATGAAAAATAAGAAAAACAAACTGTATGATGCGCATCGCTCACTGGGATGAGGTAAGTGAGAAGACACATGTCTCTGACCTTAGAGCCCCATTAATATGCCACAGTCTTGTCAGTCGTGCATAACCACCTTCATAACCATCCAAAGATAACTTCCTCTAACACAGGAAATTTGCGTTCTTCCCCTTCATCAGCTGGTCTGGGCGACCACTACCCGAGTTGGGTGCGCTGTGTACACGTGTCCGAGGATGGAAGTGTGGGGAGAAGTATGGGAGAATTCTGTTTACCTTGTTTGCAACTACTCCCCCAAGTAAGCTTCATACTCTTTGTTTACTTAATACTCTCTCTCTCTCTCTCTCTCTCTCTCTCTCTCTCTCTCTCCCTCTCTCCCTCTCTCTCTCTCTCTCTCTCTCTCTCTCTCTCCCTCTCTCTCTCTCTCTCTCTCTCTCTCTCTCACATTCCACTGTTATGTTCTCAACGTCTATGTACTCTCCAGCCTTGTGAACATGCTCTCTACTCCAAACACGATGGACCTATGCAGCCGTTTATCTCACAGCATGCGGTGAATAGAGCACTAGCAGGCAGAAGCAGAGCCAGCATGACCACGCCTGAGGATTTGCCTGAAAAGTGTGTTTGACATATTGAGGTCATTAAACCTCCTGTAGAAAGTAAGAATAGAGAAATAATGACGGGAAGGGAAAGAAAAATATAAGCTGACCTGCCAGTTCAAAAGGGAACAGGGAGTGTTTTTATGAGTCTTTGGGACTAATGAGTATTTGGTGTAGATCATGTGCAAAAGGTAATGGAATAATTAAGTGAGCAGGGGTGCAGACATGGACACTTGTGAATCCATGTCTGCAGAATGAGGATTAGTTTCCATCCACTTCGATGTTGTGTCCATCTCCAGAGGCAACTGGATAGGTGAGGCGCCATACCAGCATGGCCGTCCTTGCTCCCAATGCCCCCCCAGCTATGGAGGAGGCTGCAAGAATAACTTGTGCCTCAAAGGTGAGCCAAACTCGGATTAGTAAATAGGATTTATGATCCGAAGGACCTTCTTGAAAACGAAAGAAATTATTTTCCCACTTTTTTCCAGACACACACACTCGCACAGAGTCTGAGGATATGAATGAGGTGGAGAAGTCTCAGCGTCCTTTGCTCCCACGTCCCACCACAAAGCCAACTCCTAAACCCAAGCCAGCCGCCCCGAAGAGACCCATTGCCAGGGCTTCCAGCCCTAAGACTAACACTTACCTTGGTAGCAATCTATCTAGGGCTTAATGATTCTGCACATATTTCATTTCTAAACAACCTTTTCGATTATTTCACGTTTCTTTCAATTTTAATTTGGATAATTTGTTTGCTCTTCAGCTCAAATCATTAAGTGTGAAACCAGATTGCGGGATAAGTGCAAAGGAGCATCTTGCAACAGGTCAGTATTTCTTACGTTACCTGAGTTGAAGCTTGTATTATTTTCTGTATGTTCTAGTTCCAATCCAATGTCATGACCTCAACACATTTCTTTCTTAATCTGCAGATTCAAATGTCCTGCAAACTGTTTGAATAAGAAAGGAAATATTTGGGGTACTCTGTTTTACGATGTGGTAAGT
Source organism: Gadus macrocephalus (assembly GCF_031168955.1). Taxonomy (NCBI): domain Eukaryota; kingdom Metazoa; phylum Chordata; class Actinopteri; order Gadiformes; family Gadidae; genus Gadus; species Gadus macrocephalus. The sequence continues at coordinate 8,224,615 of NC_082395.1, forward strand.
CTGCCACTTTGAATCTCATATTTCTGCACTGCACAAAGATGGATAGGAAATGACCCTAATGCAAGTATTCCCTGTATGTATCGCAGCTATCAAGTATTTGCCGTGCCGCCATCCATTACGGTGCCATTGATAACAATGGGGGTTTGGTGGATGTTACCAGAATGGACAAGTTTCCCTTCTTTGTCAAGGCCACTAAAAACCGCATTGAATCCCTCAGGTAAACATCGCTGCTTTGCTGCAAGTTAAATACCAAGAGAGCTATGATCGCACTTACATCCTTGAGCAATTATATATATGACCAGATTATATCAGGGACTTGAAATGCAATAATGAAGGAGTAATAATATGTGTTTATTTTAATATCATTTTTCTATGACAGTATATTTCTCAGTTTTACCATTGTGGTTTTCTTCTACAGCAAATATCAACCTAGCAATGCGTTTTCGGTTGCTAAAGTGGAAGGTAAGCAAGGCTTTTCTCTTCTCAGCAGAAAACCAGAGCAGCATCTAATATGGATTTTACATTGCATCACATGTCTTTACTACTTGGCCTTCATCCTTAGAAATGTCTGTCGACTGTTATACGACAGTGGCCGAAATCTGTCCCTTCAAAAAGTCCTCATCCAGCTGTCCAAGGTAAGGTTATTTTAAATAGAGTAAGATACTGCACCACAAGTGTTTTATATCTGCAGCCACACATATTTAGTCGCAATATATTGAGATGATGGTCGAGATGATGGTTGAAAATATCCCATAGTCCCCAAAACAATATACCCTGAATTGCAATGTTTTACTTTTAGAGTCTTCTGTCCAACAAACTGCAAGGTCCAGCCATCTTACTGGTCACCTGTTATTGGGAACACCATCTACAGTGATGTAAGTAGCTAGTCGGATCCAGAGATTAGTTCTAGCATCTAGCTCCATGGCATGATTTATGTGAGCGGTACTGCGGCCTTTCTCCCGGTGAGAGTTTTGTGGGGGCACTATATACTTTGGATAGCCCAGTACTTGACAAGAATGGTGAGGGGTAGTATGATGCCAGCAATGTGTCGCCAACTGCAACCTCTGTACACTACTACTAGCTTAGCCTTGACATGAGACTTGAGAGGACGGCAAACTGAGGGCTGCTTGCTATGAGAACCTGGTGCCAAGTGCAGCGTTTCTTTGGTCTCAGTTCTACATCTTTTTTTAATCAATGGTTTAAACAAAATTGTGTGGATTTAATTACATTGGACGCATACACACACAGAGGAGAGGATTAATGAAGCGATCAGATGTGGTCCCTCTGTTCTTCATGACCTTAATGGTTGTCACATTTCAGAGATGCTATGACAGGTCAGCAGGGGCAGTTCAATCTGTGTTCACACCACACACAATCATAAGCCTGCAGGAGTGTGTGTGTGTGTGTGTGTGTGTGTGTGTGTGTGTGTGTGTGTGTGTGTGTGTGTGTGTGTGTGTGTGTGTGTGTGTGTGTGTGTGTGTGTGTGTGTGTGTGTGTGTGTGTGTATCTGTCTGTCTCTTCTTTGTTTTTGCTGCTGGTGTGGGCCACATGGGCATCAACACTTATGTAATCATATGTTACAACTACTTACTATATATTTCTGCATATATATTTCTGCATACATACATTTATCATGTATTTTTACTCCCACAGAGCTCCAGTATATGCAAAGCTGCTATCCATGCAGGGACGATGAAAGCAGAAGGTGGTTATATAGATGTCCTGCCACTAGTGAGGAGGAAGAACTACGTTGGGGTCCTGAAAAATGGTGTTCAGTCCGAAAGGTAGACATGAGACATCCTAAAAGCCATATTGATGCACTAGGACATGAATTTGGTCATAGAAGTCGTTCTGCATTATTTCCCGGAAAATATTAAAGAGATGGCCTCTAGAGCAATGAGATGTTACTCTTGGCCCAGTCTGAGTAGAAAGTGGGATGTGAAATTACCTACAAAATAAATAAATAGTCATACAGGCATTTTTTAAAGTGATATCGACAAAAGAAGCCAAAGTACATGGTTTTGCATGTGATCACCCATATCCATTCCTCTTATCACCCGTTCACCTCGTCTCTTAAATCATGCTCAACAATGTGGTTGGCTAGACCTTAGCCATGAAGGCCTCTGTGTCCGCATCCATTGGCAGGTATAGCCTGTGGAGGAATGGTGTGGTGGAGCTCTGTGGACGGGCCACACACAGGAGCTGTTCTAGCATCAACCACTGTATTTCACTGGAGTGTGAAAAGGGCTGATTGTTCACAATGATCCTAGCTCGAGTAACAATCCAATACAAAAACTCCTTTGCTAAGATCACTCATGTGGAGGACAATAGGAAGCTTAAACCACGGCATGTGTCCCAGATGTAGAGGGAAGGGGGTGGGGTCTTTTACTGTCAGTAATTACAGCCTATCCAATTATGTGAGGATGGAAAAGCTGTTGGCCACCGACACAATGTTTTTCTAGGGAGATAATTACCTTGAATCTGAAACCTATACACTCGCCTCATCGCTGACATCAGTTAGCACGGCGGCATTTCAAGGCTGTTTTGTTCATTTGCCAATAGTAGGTCATCAAGCTAACAAGAGTCGGTATTGGCGGCTGGAGAGGTCCAGAACGGCAGTATGGCAACAATTTGCCAACATTTGAGACCTTCCACAATGTATTTGTATACACTGTAGATGTCCTTCTGTAGGGCTCATGTCTGGAAGGATTACAGGATAGGCCACTTCGATATGACGATTGGTAGATCGGCATAGCTAGAACAAATAGAATCATTGTCTTCTAGTTGTAAGGAAGGAATTGCCATGTGCTTGATTTCTATACAGGAAGCACATGTGTTTGTAGACTGATTCATGAAAGTCCCTTTTTTTCTTTGACAGTAAAAGCAACACAGAAGGTGGCTCTTTCCGCACCTTTGCGGTGAGAGAGTGAGGCTCCTACTCTTGGGGCCAGAGACCCAACACTCCCAGGACAGAAATTGCCCAGCAGGATTAATATCATGGCAGCATCACTGTCTGGATGAGTAGGAAAACAAGTCATTACAGATGATTTGTATTTTCAAACGTAATAACCAGTATAATTAATAACTTTCAGCCTTTAATGGACTTTTCTCTTAGGCCAAGAATAAAGATGCATATATTTTTATAGAAACATCTGCGAATGCAGATTGTTATGTTGAATCAAGATTTATTGAACAGCTGGTGCTGTGAATCTCTATATTTGATTTAAATACAATGGGAGTAACAATATTATGTTTACATTGGAATTATTAAATATCCTTACATTTATGAATTGGTTTTAATACATAGGAATGTAAACTGATCACACTGTATTTAATCATTTTGTACAGAATGTATTTTATATTGTGTTTGAAGAATTGAATACTATATATTAACAGTTTCTTTGTTATCAATGTAGATTTCCTCTGACTTAATCCCCATTTAGTTCCTTTTGGATTCTAAATGTTAAACTAAATGCATTTCTAAATGTTATTTATAATTTATATATTTTCTTTATTTTGTGCAAGGATGTATTGTAGTGTGATAGTACCTGTTTTAAGGAAAAATAATAATTTGGGGAAATTAAATGATGGCCCCTCCTAAAGACAAATGAATGTTTTTACAGTCCAAACCTCTATTACGTTGATGCATGTAATGGGCAATTGCTTAAAGCATGTCAAAATACAGCTCAGCATGTATTGTGCAACTGCTCAAAGATATTGCTATTTGGGATTGTTGAGCAACCACCATTATAGTAGAGACATCTTTGTAATTCTTTGAGTTTAGCGTATTGATATTTTCTTAACCTTAATATGAGGATTATGATCATTACATCTTTAAATCTGACAAATCTTGCCTGACTTTTCCTCTTAACTTCAAGGAAGATTTAATTTAAAACTTGGATATTAAGCACACCATATTGCCCCGCCTCTAAACAAAGATAATTTTCTGTTTTTATTCCTTCAACATAATTTAAGCTATCTCGGGGTCAAGTGCTATGGTAGCATTGCATTCACTTTTGTACATTAATGGACATAGTTTGTAAATACTTTTTTTTTGTTTTTGAGAAGTCCTTTGTATAATAATATAATGAGTGACTGTGTTATTATATTGTTTTGATAAAGGCATTAGATAGGTTCCCTTTTTTCACAGAATTGAAAAATAAAATATTAGTTACACAACCTAACATTTGTCTATATCCTCATTATATTAACATAGAACCATAGACGATTGATTGTCATGCAGAAGAGCTGTTCTGTCATAGGATTTAGCACATTGCTATGGCACTTAAACCTACAACAATTCTACAATTCCAACATCTCCCTCCTAAAGTGAATGGCAAGGTGAGCCTCATGATTGGTGTTCGGCCATATCCTCATTAGGGGAACAGGGCACACCTGAGCTACACTGCCCAGTTGCTATTTGGTCGAGGCAGTGCAGTTCTTAAAGAAGCAACACAGTCAGTTTTCTCCTCAGAGAAACAGTGGTATAAAGTTGTAGCATTTTCTCAGGATTCTAGTTCATCGGATTTCCAAAAAGACTTATTAAGGCATTTTAAAAAGACGATTTGAAGTATTTTTTTGCATTTAGTGAAGCCTTTTTCTAAGCATGATAAGCATTATTATATAGCAGGGATGGGAAACTTTCATGATAAAGAGGGCCACATTTTTCATCATAACCATCGGAGGGCCACATGACTGCACACTTCAACTAAACGTGAGCTGAGAGAAGCTACACAATTTTGAATTTGGTAGATATGATTTCCTGTATTCTGGTGCATTTTGGGGATGGCCACTACCTAAAAACATACATTCATTTCATGTTTTCCATGCTCAAACAGCCACATGAATGGTCAGTATTTTTATCAGTGCATAGGGCTCACATACATCATCATTCAATGAAGTCAAAAAACTGAAAAACAGTGGCCCAACATTTAAGTGCAACAACTCAATGAACTCAAACCCAACAAGCAGTTGTAGTAGTTGTAGTGGCGACTTAAGTGGATATCTTTAATGACTGATATCGCTTTTAAGCAAACTAGACGCATGGGTTTGCCTTCGAATTCTATGAATTCTTCTCATCTTTCTTGACCGAGTTTTCTGTAACTCGATCAATTATTATTATTATTATTTTTTATTTTTTTTTTTTTATTATGTGCGGGCCTGACTGAGTGAGGAAGCGGGCCGCACTGAGTGAGGACGCGGGCCGCCAGTTGCCCATCCCTGTTATATAGCATACTACTGGGGTCAGGGTTAACCCTAACCCTATTAAATAATGTATGAGTGAATTCCTTAGTTAACGTGAACACCATTCCCTACGTTAACATGAACACCATTAGTAAACATGAACACCATTAGTCAATTATTTCTCAACTGATTATCATCACATCAGCGATTAAGGGATGAGGTTATCATTAAAAGAAGTAGCAGTAATAGTAATAGTAGTAGTAATAGTTGTTATAGTAGGAGATATTCCCTGCTTTGGAAGCGATAGAAGAGGTGACCTTTATGAAACAAGAAGTCAGGTCACATATGTGTGGTATGTTGAAACTTTGTACAAGAACATTATAAAGGTTTTGAAGAACCAGGCCACCCAGGATTGGTACATTATCCTTGGAATGGATTCTGAATACTGACTATGGACACTTTCTAAAGCCACATCAACTTTTTTACTCCAACATGATGCAGTGAGTGCAAAGAAATTCCATTAAAACCATAAACCTAGGACCCACAGTGGATATGATATTCGAAAATGGTTGTTCTAGCGCTGAACAATCTTACATCTCTTAATTTGATTTCAATATCCTGTGCACAGCATGCTACTAACGGTGCTGAAAAGGCTTAATATCTACAGTTTGGGTTTACTTTATCCAAAGGAGTGTGAAAGAGCCAAGAGAAAAACAGAGAGATATACAGAAAGGGGATAGAAAAGCTATCAGACCAAACGACTTGTCTGCAATAAGTCAAGGGAAGACCTCAAGGTTTATGAAGGAATGATTCTCAGTTTCAGTTAAGCCGTTGTTGGAGCAGTCTTTGGCCACCTTGCTGATAAACAACTTGCCTGCGTGATTCATATTTTGGGCTCTCATAGTCAACAGGGAGAAAAATGAATTTTAAGATTTACACCTCCCCCCTAACACACAGTTCAACCCCCAAAAGTTAAAAGATATAAAAATTGCAAACAAATGGAAAACACGAGAACTCCCAATTTGAGTTGTCCCTGATTGACCTCCCTCAGATGACTGATGTATCTGTGTCTGCTCCTATCTTGCGCTGTGTTGAACATGTTTCATGTGGTGATTCATACTTGAGCCCAGGAAACTCACTATCCTTGTTTAAGTAAGTGCACGTATCTTACAAAAAAACAAAAAACACCATCTATGCAGTAACAACACACAACGCAATAACAATTACAACAAAGATCACACAATGTGTGCATTTGGAAGACTGTTCTTTTCTGTGAACAGTTTTGTAATCTTATCTAATTACCTTATTTAAGATACAGAAGATCCAGACAAGCTATGATATTTTTTTTCCATGGCCAAGGGAAGACACACTGCACCTTGTGGTTTTAAGAATGTTTTGGATTTAGTGAGCCTAAACTTTGGGATGTGTCTAAAATGAAGTATGCCTAGTCTTCTGCTAGGGAGCAAGAGTAAGAACCTGTCATTTGAAAGAGGTGTGCATGGCCACTGCCAAAAGCACCAGATCAAAACTAAATGATCAATCGTTGTAGCCTAAGTTAAGAGTCAGACTGATAGGCCTGTATACTTTGTTAAAAAATGGATGTGTTTCCTCCACATCCTAGATGGTTGCAGTTTGAGAGCCCATGCATGATTATCATAATCAGCCTTCGTTTACTCTTTGTTTCTCCATGTTGCTATTGTGGCAAATATTTTCACAGACTTATTCGGTTAGTGTAGGAGGAGTCATATTTGCTTTCTATTTGAAACACATAATTGGATCTTATTTTTTGGTTTGGTTTTGACTGAAGGAAATTCAGAGACATTTATTTTTAACTGACCTAAGGTAGTCCTGAGACTATTACTTTGTAAATCTTAAGGAAAACATAAAGGCGGTTCAGCACATATGCCTTGGTTGGTTTGGCAAAGGAACACATTGGAAGTTATCGGAGGCCCATACTTTCTCCTTTTGGTTTTGCACTTTATAGTGTATTATTTTTGAACCCGCCTGCTCAGTTACTTACCTATCTTCCTGCCTGCCAACTACCTGCTAAACCTACCTGTCTGCTTGCAGTCAGTTTGAATAAACATCCCAAGAGCATATTATTCATTTATGCCATTGCAAAATGAGTCAATTGTATATTAAAGTAATATGCCAAGATATCGGTCAATTGGCATTTGCTTGTCTTATTGCCGGATTCAGAATAGTTGTTTGGTTCAAGATTCATCATTGTGCGTCCAGAAGGGGAGTTTACTAATTTAGCATAAGCTTTCCGTTAGTAGCTACCATTGACTTGCAGGGTTACCATAGCCTAGCTTTTAGTTACTAATTTACAAGGATTTCCAATGTGCTTCAGAATAGTTGCTTATTCTAAGCAAGCTTATTCTTATTTTTGGTGCTTTGGTAAAAAAGCCAACTGTGACAATAATAAATTATACAAGGCTACCTGTTGATAATATTATTGAACTATTTTTATTGTCGGCCTCTGGCTAGGTATTCTATGCAAAGGTTTATCTTTCAGCGGCGCATCAGATGTAGCCTAATAATCAAAGTACCGAATTATCTGTGTGTTTGTCGACAATAAGCGACGATTTTGAAAATATTAGAAATCTTTGGAAAGTCATTTAAAGTGTATTCCCCTCACATAAAAATGAGCCAGGCAGATGTAACTCAGCAGGTCAATGGAAGCGGCTAATGGAAAGCCCATACTAACCTGGCGAGCTGTCCGGCATCAGCATCAGATTCGAATTTTGCTTTTGTTGACTTTCTTGATTTTTTAACATAGTAACCAGAAAGAATATGTAAAATATATGAGGAATATCTAGAGGATATGTAGAGTATGTCTGTTTCTATGTATGTATGTATGTACAGTTGTGCAGGAATGTGCGAAATATGAGCATGGAATCTGCAAATGTTCACAGAATTAACTATAACAATATGTGCAATGTGCAAGGAATATAGTCCAGGGAAATGCGCATTATGCGCATTGAGACAGGCGTGGAGACGTTAACGTTAATACAACATGTAGTCATCACATCATATTTAATTTCCACTTGGTTCGAAGCTGTGGAAATTATCTTGTATATTACAGAAACATGAGCATCTGCACAAACCAGAGAGTAGTGTCAGGACAAATAAACCAATAAAAACACATGGGACTGATGCATACCTAGATGTCATACCTAGATGTAAAGTTTTCTTCTTTCTGACTTACTTTGGCAACTTTGGCTTGTGTGTGTGTGTGTGTGTGTGTGTGTGTGTGTGTGTGTGTGTGTGTGCTTGTGTGTGTGAGTGTGTGCATGTGTGTGTGAGTGTGTGCATGTGTGTGTGTGTGTGTGTGTGGTTGTGTGTGGGTGTTGTATTCCATGTCAAACAGGGCCATCTGTGACCAAAAACAGGCGGTGTGTATGGAGGGATAAAGTGAAGGATTTATGTAAGGTTAGAAAGTATAGATGAAATTGCAAATGCCTCTAATTTGCATGACCTTGAGGACGCCACGTTCATAATGAGAGGCAAGATGTTGTGCTCTTATGCTGTAGACGCTAGAACGGAGGCACATGAATTTGTGGTGGTGTTTATGCGTTGGTTATTTCAGTTGATGTTAGGGGGTTATGCAACAAGTCCCCATTGTGTCAAAACAACCGTTGCAGTAAATCATGAGGTGTGGTAAACGTACAATAACTATTGGTACATCTTTGTATCACAGACACAATGTCGTTATTTACACATGTATCCCGGAAAACATGAATAGGAGATTTTGTTATGACTAAGTTGGCAATACACTGATTGTTGTAACACAAGTGATTGATGCCTTTAAGCCAGGGTTAGGGGACAGCATCCACGATCTGCTGAATCTTACATTCTCACATGAATTGATGCATCCCAATAGTATCCCAATTATTGTTGGCTGGTCTATTCCTCTTTGTTTATTTCCTCAGTTACAACATGACACCACATATTTGGCCTTGTTCCCCAAGGGAAGGTTTGAACGTGGGCCCCCCTAGATTAAAGAACCCCCCAAACAAGAAAACAAAGCCCCTCAGAGTGCTGGATCTCGGTTGACGGCGCTTGCTTACTTAATCGATCATGACAAGAAGAGCTAAACAATAGTCTGGCTTGCAAGACATATACTCCCCTTGACTCTGTACGACTGTGTTGAAATCTTTACTCATCATAGAACATAGTCATGGCGACATGAGTGTCCCTTACTGTTTTGTTGCGACACACTCCCATTTTTCGGAAAGCAGGATAATAATTTTGATCTTCAAACCCTAAAGCATGTGCAACACACAATTAGTAACTTTATTTTCTTCAGCACTCTATATGTATATATCTATATCTATACATCTATATTGATATTAATATATATATATGTGTGTGTTGTTTATATATATAAATGTATATCGATAGATAGATGAATGAATGATCATATTTTAATCATTTAATTGGAAATCGTAAACGAAAACACAAATTTTCTCAGTGTATGACAGAGTGCCAATCAGTGACTCATTCTTTCCGTTCATATGAAGAAGAGCATTCTATGGAACATTTGGCTAATGAAGCTTCCATGCATAACGGTTACGTAAATCAAGGGAAGTGTGGCCCCTTACACATAAAGACCCACAAGAAACCTAATTACAACGGACAAAGGAATGGATGCATCAGTGAACTGCTATGTCTCTCCAAACATCACAGAGAGACGTCTTTTCATATGAAATGCTCAATCATGTCAAATACATTTTTTTATTGTAATTATTTTATCTTTTGATGTATACATTATCTTCTCTCTTAGTAAATGTTTTGCAACTATTCCAAAGTTGCACAACATTGCTGGAAGGAGAAGAGGAGAGAGAGAGAGAGAGAGAGAGAGAGAGAGAGAGAGAGAGAGAGAGAGAGAGAGAGAGAGAGAGAGAGAGAGAGAGAGAGAGAGAGAGAGAGAGAGAGAGAGAGAGAGAGAGAGAGAGAGAGAGAGAGAGAGAGAGAGAGAGAATTAAGTAAACAAAGCTTTTCAGCGAATGTTATTGTGTGTTCAACAGCTACACGAGCTGAGAGGGCATAGCGTTATTTGAGTGAGTAAAGTAGAGAAGTGTGTTTGCCTGGAGTTGGGAAGAGAGGCACCAGTTTGTTGAAGTTTCTTCTCTCTCTAAGAGGATCTAAGCACTTCGATGAAGCAGACCCTGTCCTTCTATGGGCTCTTGGTTGCTTTAGTGAGTCTGAAGTACTGACATGATAGATCAAAACAAAAAGAAAAGCATGATTACTTTTTAATCGGGACGTATCATTCAAAAATGTCAGTGTCAAGTGTGAGTGAACAAAGTTGATACAAATGAAATTCAAACATTTCGTGCCATTCTTGGCCCAGTTTGAATCCTTTCATAACATACAATCTGAATAATTTGACTTAGAGTGTAGTTTAACTAAATGCATTAGTAGAATATTAAGATTGTATTGTTTGACTTTGATTTAATTCAAATAGAAGTGTGTGTGTGTGTGTGTGTGTGTGTGTGTGTGTGTGTGTGTGTGTGTGTGTGTGTGTGTGTGTGTGTGTGTGTGTGTGTGTGTGTGTGTGTGTGTGTGTGTGTGTGTGTGTGTGTGTGAAAACATGCTGGGACTTATTTTCTTTCCCTAAGAACTTTTGGACATTTTGGTATTATATAGGAGTTTTAAATGTGCACATTTATATTTCCAATGACCTTTATTGGAGGTGAGCAAAATCTGGTGGTCTATCTCGCCTTCATCAAGCTCAGAGGACCTGTCATGCAGGATAATATGAAATAGATTGCAAAGGATTAGCAATAAATCCCCCCTCAGGCAGTCCATGCGTCCGTCAGGCTCTTTCCAAGAGATGAAGACAAACACCTTTGTAATGAATAGTTGCAGAAACTTTTGTTCCAGGTATGGAAACTATCCCATACTTGTTTGACCTTTAGTTTTTTGGAAAAAACATCTTTGCAAACCGTTACTATGAATTTGAAATCTACGTAACCAGCATTAATTATGTGGGCTCTCAGAAAGGGTAGATCACCAATGAGATACAGTACATGCATCAGGCTTGTAGAAGAGGCTTTAAATGTTCAGGGACATGGGTGAAGAGGAAACAGTATTCATTTGTTCAAGCGAGGAATTCTTTCTAAAGCTTTTGGAATAGAAGTAGAACAGAACTAGAATAGATAGCTGGTCATTAGAAATTCTTAATCATAACAGAAATGGCAGATGGGGCCATTGTCGATGGGATGGGGAAAAGGTGGGTCATGGGGGACCTTTAGAGTGACCCTAAACAGTATGGTCTCTCTGAAGGGGACCTTACATACCTAGTTTACGTACTTACGTTGACGCTAAAACAGCTAAATCCAGTCCAGAGGTAGAGGGGTTGTGAAGGAGGGGGTCCAGCCATGAGACGACCATAGCACAGAATTGAGCGCAATGTCAGTGTAAGGGATGAAGATTTAATGACACAGGTAAATTCCCAAATTGAATGGATTTATCAATCCAAATAATAATAATACCTTAGGGACAACCTATGAAATGTAGAAAAAACATTAATTAAGAACCTCAATGACAGGGGAGCTCCTCACAAACAGCCTCAACTAAGACAAGGTCAAAAGAACAACCAGTACTCCCAAGTGTTGTATTCCCCAACGTTAACAGTAGTATTAATATTAAAGCAGTTGTAGGTACGATTCAAGAGTCTTAAAGACAGCAAAAGTAAGCACGATTCTGAAACTCAACAGCCCAAAAAGATTCACAAGACTCATTTCTCCCTTTGCTTCTCACATTTGCTTTATTTTTTGGATTCACAGGTGCAGTCACGCACCTTCTGCGTCATTTGTATGCACCTGTGATTGAAAGGCAAGATGGATACCATGAACCAATCAGCAAAAATATGCCCTGATGGGTCAGATGTGTGCCCAGAGCGACAACCATGTCAATAGTTTCATACAAAGGCAGGCAAAGACAACTGGAAAAATATTCCCAGACAGGCTTTCAGATAGCTGATGGATTGCTATCGTTTTTCTAACAATTTACTCACAATTGATATTACTTAAAATACCTACAGCACCTTTAACATGCCGCTTACCCACTCGGGCCAATAGTGGAGCTTTTGCAGTGTTCCCATGCAGTAGTCCCATTGCTACCCTGCTGTTGTAGCACACTGAGCTAATGCCAAAACAAATGTCAGTGTCTGGGCACTCAAAACCCTGTCCCTTGTGGCATTCAATCCACGGACTATGATAAATTTGAAACCCTGTACTATGACTCCCCTAAACCACAACACTACCCCTCAGAGTCAGCAAGGGTTGATAAAAGTCTACTCTACTGTGAGAGTAGACTTTTCAAGTGGGTCTAGAATCGTTCCTCTTTCCAATGTATTCCAGGCAAACAAGCATTTGTATACATTATAAATAGCTTATTGAAAGCTCATGATGAAGGTCAGAAAATGATAACCACTGTTTGTCATTCATTGGAATGTTTTTCTAGCTGTATCTGGTTTTATTTGACATGTACTGCTTTATGTTGAGAGGCATTGTCAAAGGGTAGAATATCGAGGGTCTTAGGTTCAGCACAAAAATGCAGCAGTAAAGCAAAAATTACTTTGATCAATTTTAATCCCCCCCTTCGGAACGGACACGCCTCCGTTATATATGCTCGTCAGATCACCCGAGATTGGTACATACCAATCCATGAAATATCGCCGGGGGTGTTTACATATCAATCAACTAAATATGCATCAAACTGGTCAAAACAAACGTACCTATAATGAATTAAACTACATCGGACCTTAGTTATTATTCTTGCGTGGACACACGCCACTACTTACAAAGTACATGTTCAAATAAAGATAATTGATTTCGCGGAGACGCAACGGCGTCACTCGCGCACGCCCCCGCACCATATAGCTGTCCCCAGCCGGGTGCGCGCTGAAGCCGCATGGAACGCACAGCTGACAACGGCGGTGAGCAGTTGTCTTTTTTTTTTACCACTCAATAAGCGAACCCGCCCAACAATCGCATAATTCATCAAACCCCAAACATTATGCAGAAACTTGATTACTCTTGCATGCAAGATAAATGCCCCGGTGCGGCCTCAATACGGATGCGTGAGGACGCGCCAATAGCCGCGTCATCACAGGCATTTTATACTACCAATTATGACGGTAGAAGGATGACTTTATTTGTCGTATGAGTAGAAGGTTACCCGTCAAATAAGACGTATGTAGACGACCAAAGTTTGAGGGTTCACTATGAAGAAACCATAAATTATGTTCCTACAGTGGTGGTTGGACATTGACGTACGTGCTAGCCAACCATCTCACCAATGCTGGTGTTGCTGTGAGTAATACACAGTGGGAGGACATGGGACTGCTGACATTAATATTGAGGCTTCCCAGCAGACCTTCTTGCTCATGCCAACAGATGAACCAGGAGCCGTAGTTTTAACGTAGAACATAGTCTAGTTATAACACAAGTTTTCTCCGATTTTGCCCAACCGTCATGGAATAACCTCCAGAACACACTGCAGTTAAATTGTTTGTGTTTTGTCTAGTTCAAAGCTCTTGTAAAAAAGGTTTAACTGGATTTAGTAGTTTGTATCTGTTTGCTTTAGTTGTTCATGTGTTTTCCTTAATGGTTCCTTGTCCGTTTTGACATACTTTATTGGGGGAGGGCTAGTTAGGACACTACTGTATATCTGTGGTGCAACTGAATTTAGTAACTGCTCGTTTGAAGTCTTTAAATGTCTAACTTTCTCTTTCTTTAGACAAATGCTTACTGAAAGTAGCTTTGGATAAAAGTGTCTGCTAATTTCCCTAAATATAGGCCTATATGTAATGTAAATTTAAATTAATAGTGGTCACTTAGGACTTAGAAAGGACTTTACTTTACTTTACAGACGTAAATAACACACTTACACATAGCTTTTACAACCAAAATGCAAATGCTGTCCGTATCCAACAGCAGATTCTGTCTGTCTGACTGATTAGCCATAGTTACTGTGGCTGTTGCTACTGTAACGGTTAGAGTGCTTCAGAATTCTCTCATCAAATGTTGTTGGGTTTTAGAGTGTTGAAGTATCTTCAAAAAGACAAAAGAAAAGCCGAAAAATGGAACGTCTAATCCCTCTATTCAAAACTTGACAAGTGTGATATTTGAATTCTTGAGATTCAGCTAGTGGACATGTAGCTAGTTATGAGTGTACTTCAAAGAGGATTGTGGGCCAACAAGAAAAGCTGGGGGTGCTGCACTAGGTAATGCTGACACCACTCCATAGTTTACAACCATTATATTTTTGCAGGATTTGCAGGTCCATAGAGTTTTCATCTATCACTTTGTGTTTGCTGTGCCTTTCTGTGTTAGTTGGAAGTGTCCCAAAAAGCACTATAATTCACACTCTGAAAGATTTACTTTAATATGAATAATTTTTTAATAAATTAACTTTCATGTTGACATGGACAAATAAACTTAATAACAGAACACATTTAAAGTAATGGGTAAACAACCAATGGGTAAGTTACACCACAAGTAATCTCACATGTTCTGCTTTGATAAATAGTTACATCTCTCTTAATGCAACATCTTCTTTCCTCGAAAGTCATACTTTTTCCACATCTGTAATGGTCTTCTTTCTTCCTTTTCCATAACCCTCTCGAAATAATGACTTTACTTGAAAAAGAAAAAAGAAATCATATCCATCATAGCAGGTTTTGGTCCCTCTGTTGACTTTTTCCTGGCTGAAATTGGTCCGAATTTGTGTGATCTATCATTCACTTTTTAAAATGAATGTGTCTTTCCATGATCCTCTCCTGATAAAATATTCGGGAATCTTAGTTAACCTGTTACCTTCCTCTTAGGGCCAAAATAATAGCCAACATATGTGCATTCAGAGGCTTCCATGCATACCAAACCCCTTAACTGGGCCAAGTCAATAGTTATGTTCCATTTATCTCTAAAGCAACATCAAACTTTTGATAAGAGGTGTTCTAGTTTTGTAAAGAGAGAAAACGTCCCCTCCCTGTTTGTTCCCTTCCTTCCTACAGTTCCCTGCCATTGAGTGAGAAGTGTTGTATTCCCCGAACTGATATAGACTAAGATTGGGCAGAATTGAGCAGAGTCAGTCAACTGGAGCAGATGGTTGCAACCTATGGTTGCATAGAGCATTTCACTCACACACTAACAGTTGACGAAAAAATCAAACCAAACAATATCACTTAATAATATGCAACCTAAGATGATATCTAAAATAATACATCAAAGTCAAGAGAAGTGTTTTATTGTCATTTGTGCAGAAAGCTTTGTTCTTTACATTGAAATTCCTTTCGCATTTCGGCAGGCAAATACTTTGGATGCATAATACATTGAAAATAAGTGGCAAGAAGTACAACATAATAAAATACACATTATAAATAGATTATATAAATCTAATTTTAGGATATTGTTAAAATGGACATTGAAAGGTCCAATATTTGAATGTAACATTCCAGGCAGCGAGTGCTTGAACCACAATGTATTAAATTAGCTTCAGTAGGAGTTTTTCTGGTGTGTCTGGTCCAGTCATAAGTTACCATCCTGCTTGGCACTTGAACGTGTTGAGAGAAGGTGGGTAGGTGCTGTGGGCACGCCGTCTACTGTGCCTACATAGGAACATTTTGTCAGTTGTAGGCCTGAAATGTGACTAGTGAGATGTTGACGAACACATCTTCCAAGACAGTTTAGAGTTATTATGTTTCGGCATGATAACTCTAAACTTTCTGAAACTCTGAAAAACGAACCCTTTAAATTAAGCAACTGCATAGCTGTTTGCCATTGATATGTTGCACAATCTATGTGCATCCTATGATGTCCTGCTAACTATATGCAACTTCAAACAAACTAAGAAGCTGAATACTATGCCTGTTTTATCCTAAATAAATATCTATATGAAAATATTATAACTCTTATATGAAGTAATGACAAAAAGGCCATCTAGTGTAAACCATACCGCATATGCTGTCCAGCTGTTTTCGAGAGAGAACAGATGATTTTGGGTTGCAACCATCATATCATATCAGCACCAAAACAATATGCCAATAAGTCTCACTCAAACTAGCAGATTGCCTCTTTAACCCTGTTATATATCAAAATATGTCACATGAAAATATAAAAGCCTCTGCATGTTTTGTGCAAAACGGGAATGGAATGGAATGGAAAAACCCTATGCTGTGTGTGGACCTATTGGTTAGCGGTGTATATGTAGACTGAGACGCGGAGGAGTGTTTGTCCCACTAGAGCGTGTCTATGTAATCAGGTGGTTGGAGTGCTCCCTTTCTATAAATGCCAACAAAAACGTCTCTAGTGCAAGTCATTTGACTCTAACCTTAGCTCCCAATGTAACATGTATTGACCTTGGATCTAGGCCCATAACAAAGAGGGAGACCGCACATGAAGAATGGGTTAAATTAGAGGAATTGATTAAATAATCAAAATTCTAAGGCTCCAATTAGTGTGTGTAAGTTGGTATGTGAGTAGTATAGATGTGGGTTTAAAATGGCGTGGATGGAGTGTTATAAGATGGTTCCAGAAAGAAACAAACCCAAAATGGTACTGGAACCAACCATATAGAGCCAGCCCTGCAGCAAGAGAGAGAGAGAGAGAGAGAGAGTGTCAGGTTTTGGGCAAGCTATATATCGATTTTGGCCCAATGCGCCACATTAACCTGCTGCACTCCAACAGAAGCAACTCACACCCACCCCTTTTAGAGTAGGGGGCCTCGACTCCCTTTACTCAAGCAAAAAACAAAACAAAAATGGATCAATGACCAAAGAAAGATTTACTTTACATGACTTTCTTCTTTTAATGGGACAGAGGCTTCGGGGTAGGGCATCAGCAGGCAGGTTCTGTTTTCCGTAGTTATGACGAATGCCAAGGAAGTATGGCTCTAGAAAAAAGGCCCACCTCACCAGGAGCTGATTTTGGTTCTGTAAAGTCCGCAGATTAGCCAACAGATTACGCTCAGTGTATACAATTTGGGATTTGCCACTTAATTCACATCAAAATGTTGGAAAGACCAAACAAGGGCCAAGGCTTCCCTTTCAAACTCAGAATGTTTAACCTGGTATGAATTTAACTTTCTTGAGAATGTTGCCACTGGATGATCCATCCCAGCTGCATCAACTTGGGACAAGAAAGCTCCAGCCCCAATGCCCCTAACATCCACATGGAGGGTACAATTTTGGAAAAAGCCGTGGTGCTGCCAAACACTGTGGCCCTTCTGAACGACATTTAAACGGTTTCAAAGTCATACTGATAGCAAGGGGTACAGGTAAAGTTTGTACACTTCCCAAGCAATTCGGTCAAAAGGGTAACTACGGAAGGAAAGTTACAAAAGTATGTGTAATAAAAGCCAGTCATACCCAGATACCCCTTTATCTCTTTCCTGGACTGCGGTACAGGGAATTTAAGGACTCTATTGAGCCTACCTGTTGTGAGAGGCAGCAGAGAGAGAGGTCATGTTTCCCGAAGCTCCGCTAGGCATTGGAAAAAACTACTTAATTCATCGTTCAGTTCTACTTTATTTTATTTTATTTCATGATCATAATACTTAACAATATATAGTTTGTTTCCGTCGTCCTCCATCGCTCGATTCAACAATACACTTTGGCACTTTTTATGGCTCCCGGATCAGACCGCAGTAAAAGCCTTGGACTTTCCTATCGCCAACATGCCTCTGATATCTCAGAGACTGGGAAATGCACAGACTGCACCAATCTGCGACAGTCAGTGGCTTTATTTGAAACGAGACTAGCAGCATTAGAAAAATGCAAAGGACTTCTCCAGGATACAGTTCCGATGGGTGAGTTTGCTGAGCTAACTCAGACAAATACACAACAAGATGATCAAAGCTACATTGTATCCTTCCCGAAGCTGGACAAGAGAGAGACAGTTCCAGCTGCGTCTCACTGGCACAGAGTCGGCGCTAAGCCAAAACAACATACCAAACTGTGTCAACAAATTCACTCAACGCCAAATGCTAAGCTACCCAAAGCTAAAGTTGCATGTATCAGCCGGATTAGCCCGTCACTGAAGTTAACCCTGCCGCTGAAGAACCGGTTCCTGCCCCTTCAAGAGTCCACGAACGCGCCTGTCACCCATGCACCCCTGAGCCCCGAAATGCGTCTGGACAAACAGTGCGGACAGGGACCGACCATGAACCCGTCGCCAGAGAGGCGAGCTGTGCATGCGTCGGCCACCCGTGCACCCCTGAGCCCCAGGATGCGTCCGGACGGATGGTGCGGACAGAGACGGAACAAGAACCAGTCGCCATGGAGGCGAGCTGCGCATGCGTCGGCCACCCGTGCACTCCTGAGCCCCGAATTGTGTCCGGACGGACGGAGCGGACAGAGATGGAACAAGAACCAGTCGCCACGGAGGCGGGCTGCGCATGCGTCTGCCACCGCCACCTCAAGCCAACAAGGGCCCATCTCACAGAAAGCAGATGAACCAGACGCTCTGATTATAGGAGACTCAACCATCAAGGATATAACCGGTAAGAAGATCAAAACATGCTACTTCCCAGATGGGATGGTTAGTGATATCAACCAGAAACTCGTCACAATCATATTGGAAAACCCCAAAATCGCACAGATTATTGTGCATGCAGTACTTAATGATATTCGAAGAGAACAGTCAGAACTTCTGAAGAGGGATTACACTAACCCTATTGGATACACTGGACAAAATACACATTAAGTCATTCATCAGTGGACCCATACCAGCAGTCGACAGGGGAATAAACAGATTCAGTCGTCTACTTGTACTGAATACATGGCTTTCTAGAGTCTGCAATAAAAGAGGGAGGGGCTTTATTGACAATTTCAACTTATTCTGGGGGCGCAAAAAATCTTTTCAGAGCAGATGGCCTAAACCCAAACTGGGTAGGCTCAAAACTGTTAAGGGACAATCTTCTCTTCTCACTTTCCCACAAATCTCCATGGCCTGACACACAGGCCACAGTCAGAGCACAGGTTGAGAAGAAGCAAGACTACAGCCTCCCCAACACATCTACTCTGCCACTATCTGGCACACAGAAAGCAGACAGCCCAGCCCGCCCGACTGACATCGCTGATGCTGGCTTGGCGAGGAACGGCCACCCCCCTCCTCTGCATTCCCCCATCGATGATGACCTCCAGCCTCATCTCTCCCATAGCCACACCAACAACTCCAGCTACACTGTCTCCTCCCTTTGCGATTTTCCAGCTGAATTTAAGAAACTGGAATATGTTGGCATCAAACTTGCATCTGTGTCAATGATAGCATCGCCACGTCATGGCCACAGGCTGATAACACCCAAGCGGAGGGTGCCCCAGCCCCCCCCCCCCTGTACTGATAGTAGTCCTGAGTATTACTGAGACAAAAAAGGGTTCAGCCGTGGACACAGTATAAAGGAAGTTTCACATAATCTGCAGAACCCAAGGTTGCCTATGTCAAAACATGGCAACTTTTGCATTCATGCTTTAGCCACTAAGAGAGTAAACAAAGGGAAACTTGGACACACTGCTAACCTCACAAATCTCATACCTATTGCCTCCAAACCAAAATCAACCTTAAAGCCTATCAACAACACCATCAGGATGGCTCTACTTAATGTTAGGTCTCTTAATAACAAATAATTTTTAGTTAATGATTTTATTACCACTTCTAAACTGGATTTTATGTTTTTAACTGAAACATGGCTGGAACAAAATAACAGTGCAACCGTTCTGATAGAGACAGCTCCTCCCAACTATAACTTTTTTGATGCATGTAGATCTGGAAAAAGAGGCGGAGGGATTGCTGCTGTATTTAAAAATGTATTTCAGGGGAAACGGATGTTATTTGGTGATTTTCCATCTTTTGAATACCTTAGTGCTGTATTGAAATGCTCCCCCAGAGTTCTCCTATTAATTATTTACAGGCCACCCACATACTCTGCAAATTTTTTCGATGACTTCACAGAATTATTGTCTAGCATCTCCACATAATTTGACTGTCTAGTTATAACTGGTGACTTCAATTTTCATACTGATGATTTGTATGACAAGTGTGCAAAAAAACTTTTTACCATTTTGGACACATTTGGACTGTCTCAACATGTGAAAGAGGCTACTCATTGTAAGGGGCACACTATAGACCTGGTTATCACAAAGGGCCTCAATGTTTCTGATCTCTCGGTGACTGATCCTTCCTTGTCTGACCACTTTTGTGTTTTCTTTAACATATCTTTTATTCCTTACATAGTTACATCTTACATACAGACATCTTACATACAGACAAAATCAAATGCTGTCAAAAAACGGTATATGAATTAGAGATCGACCGATATATCGGTCGGCCGATATTATCGGCCGATATTCGCGGTTTTTACGTGTATCGTATCGGCCGATACGCGGCTGATTTTCGCCGATTTTTTTTATTTTTTACTTGTTCTACCTCACCTGTTTTTAATATTTGTTAAATATTGTTCATCTACTTGTTCTTACTTGTTCTACTTCACCTGTTTTTACTATTTGTTAAATATTGTTTTTTATATTGAAGTTCAATAAATGTTCCTTTAAAAAAATAAATAAAAAAAATCGGCTCAAGAAAATCGGTATCGGCGTATCGGCGTATCGGCTAAGGCTGAGGAAAAAATATCGGTATCGTATCGGCCCTAAAAAATCGGTATCGGTCGATCCCTAATATCAATGAAGATTCTTGTGTACTTTTTAAAAAGGCCATCTCCTTGCTACCACCTCTCAACCCAAAGCTTTGAAAACTGCAGTTATTAAACCCCTTTTAAAAAAGCGGAGCCTAGATGCCTCTATTATTAACAACTACAGACCAATATCAAATCTTCCCTTCATAAGTAAAATCATTGAGAAAGTTGTCTTCCAGCAACTTAATCACTTCCTGGCATCAACTGGTTGCTATGACACCTTCCAATCAGGATTTCGACCCCTGCACAGCACTGAGACCGCCCTTATTAAAGTTGTAAACGACATCCATTTTACCAGACTCTGGACAAAACCTCAATACTAATGCTACTTGACCTCAGTGCTGCATTCGACACTGTAGTCCATACAATACTTTTGGATAGGTTAGAAAACTGGGTGGGGCTGTCAGGCACAGTCTTATTTTGGTTCAGGTCCTACCTACAAAATAGGAACTACTTTGTAGGTAGATCATGCAAAATAACAATATTGACCATCATTGCTATGCTGATGACACGCAAATCTATGTATCGCTATCACCAAATGACTATTGGCCCATAGATCTGCTGTGCCAGTGCATTGAGCAAGTGAAAGACTGGATGTGCCGAAATTTCCTTCAACTAAATGAGGACAAAACAGAGATAATTGTATTTGGTTCTAAAACGGAAAGGCTTAAAGTAACACAACACCTTCACTCTCTGTCCCTGAAAACTTCAATAAAAGCCAGAAATCTAGAGGTTATCATGGATTCAGATTTACATTTCGATAGTCACATCAAATCAGTTACAAAATCTGCATATTATTACCTTAGAAATGTAGCAAGACTTAGAGGGCTCATGTTCACCGAAGACTTACAAAAACGTGTACATGCCTTTATCACTAGTAAGCTTGATTACTGCAATGGTCTCCTTACAGGTCTCCCAAAACAAACTCTGAGGAAGCTTCAGCTTGTTCAGAATGCTGTTGCTAGAGTTCTAACAAAGACCAAAAAATGTGAACATATTACACCATTTCTTAAAGGGGACATATTCTACCACCAGGTGTGAGTGTGATTAGCCTTACAAGTCGTTTAGAAAATCTGCCACATATGACATCATTAGTGGGTGTGTCCACCTAGATCTGTGTTGGATAGATGAGCAACGTTTACTTCAGTCCACTTGGTTGGCTGGTAGACTGATCTATCCAGCACAGATCTAGGTGGACATGCCCACTAATGATGTCATATGGGGCAGATTTTCGAAACGGCTTGTAAGGACTAATCACACTCACACTAGGGCTGGGATAAACGATTATTTTTTAAACGATTAATCTAGCGATTATTTTTTCGATGCATCGATTCATCTAACGATTCATTTTTTCAGTCCGATTCGATTTCGATTCGATTCTCGATTATCTCCCCATTAATTGACTAATAGCAATTTATACATGTTGATTTACATATCTGAATTCCTTAACATTTCAATACATGTTTATTGCCTTTAAATTCCAAAATAAAAGTGCAAAGTAATGCATTCTTAGAATTCTACGGTGCTCAGTCATCTGCAGCTGCTACCGGGTGACGCCTCTTCAGGTGCTGGTGAATTGCCGTGGTGCTAGAATGGAAAGTCATCTCCATTTTGCAAAGACGACATATCACGGAATCGTTTCATTTCACATTAAAGAATTCCCATACTTTAGAGGAACGAGTGCGTGGCGCCTTGCACTTATGAAAGTCTGAGGAGCCACTCGCGTTGCAACTACGCTCCGGCGTCGCCCATTTTTTTATTTATTTTTTTTTTTTTTTTTTTAATCGACGCACATTTTTCGCGTCGACGTAATTTATGCGTCGACGTCGTCGATTACGTCGACGCGTCGTCCCAGCCCTAACTCACACCTGGGGGTATAATATGTCCCCTTTAAATCGTTACATTGGCTTCCTGTAGGTCAGAGAATTGATTTTAAAATCATGTTGCTAACCTATAAATCCCTACATGGTTTTGGCCCAAAATATTTAACTGATATGCTTCCACTACATAAGCCTTCTACCACTAAGATCCTCTGAGACCAATCTGTTATTTAGAGAGTAAACACGAAACATGGGAAAGCAGGATTTAGTTACTATGCAACAAATAGCTGGAATCAACTCCCTGAGGATTTAAGACTTGCCCCATCTCTGAGCACCTTTAAAACAAGACTGAAGACTTTTATGTTTGCTTTAGCTTTCTGCAAAATCTTAAATACATTGCACTTTCTAAAAAGCTTTTCTAACTTTGCCTTTATTTTCTATTTTAATACTAAAATGCCCTTTTTAACTTTCTTTTTTACTCATTTCTTTGCATACGTTTTCTTTTACTTATCTATTTTATTTTATTGTATGACAATGTTTATATGTGAAGCACTTTGAGTCGGCCTTGTGTATGAAAAGTGCTATATCAATAAAGTTGCCTTGCCTTGCCTACCCAGTAAAATTTGTGAAATTAACTGGCATTCACTGGTTACGGTCCCCAAATATACCTGGTGCTCATCACAAGTGTCATTGTAAACCACAACGTAATTTTAGTAAGCCGCACAGCCTTCACCACCTTACAGGACCTTATCCATAAGACGTTGGAAAGTACAATCAAGGTCTTCTGGTTTGGTTATCCTTTAAGATGGCAGGTATGATATTGTTTACAATGGCAGAAACATCAAGCTTTAGACAAGGCCAAAAATCCAATCTCAAGATGCCATCTTATTCTTCACTCCTTAGCGTAAGCAGCCTCATTATGTGTGGCAGTGGTGTAGTGAGTAATGTTGTGGTGGGGGAATGCTATTGTCAAGACGTCATCACAAAGAATGTCCCGCGTGCGCACACACACCTACACACACACAAACACACAAGGCGAACACACACACGCACGGTGTACGTACACACACACACACGCACACGCACGCACACACGCAAGCGCAGACACACAAACACAGAGGTAAACTACTTGCTTACTTTGGCTGATGTATTACCGAAAACTAACACTGCTTAATTTAACCACACACAAATCATGCCAATACATGACAATAGTAGAAACACAGGAACTGATTTAGACCAGACGCATGCAGTCAAGTAAGTATGTCTAACTACAGGCCGCAGTAGCTCTAAGTTGAAGGGGGCGTCATATCATTGCCATTGCTTCTTATTCAACATCACTTAGATTGGTTTACTGTATTGTGGAGTGAGGATGAGCTGCTGTTCGTTTTTGAAAAATGTTTACGCATACATGGGCTATCTCCTGGCTTTTTGATTGATTGATTGATTCAATTTATTTCAGACATATCAAAAATACGAAACAAAATAAAAAGCATGATAATACAATAAACATGAATGATGTTTAAGTTATTTCACAAAAAAAAGAATACAAATTACATATATTGATATGATATGCCTGAAAAGGAGCAACTTATTTAAACCTACCCCTTTTCCACAGCTCAAAAAATATTATTTATTATATTAGCTTCTTGTGTTCCTTATAATCTCTGTACAATTTGCAATACTATATTTGATATTTGCAATTCATGCATATATACAACTTGATATACTATAATTTTTTAGAATTTATATATTTTATACAATGCATATATCTATATCTGTATCTATGCACATATATATATTTATACATTCATATCTATATCTATATATTTATATATCTATACCATCAATATATCTATACATATATATATTTATACAATCCATATATCTATATATATATATATATACAAATACTCAATTTGATGTACAATATTTACACTTTAAATATATACAATCCTTTTATATATATATATCTATAGATATATAGATATATTCTTTAATATATATTTATATATATAGATATTTTTTTCAATATATTTTCCTTCTTAAATCTCTCATCCCTGTACCTTTTGAAAATCATTGAACCTTTTTTTAAACTGGATAAGGTTTGGACATTCCTTTAGGTCCGTGCTCATACCATTCCACAGTTTTACACCACCAATTGAGATGCATTGACATTTTAAAGTCGTGCGGACAGCTTGGGTCTTAAAGTTTAACTGCTCCCTCAAATTATAACCCCCCCCCTCTGTCAAAAAAAGGTTTTTGAATGTTACCTGGTAGCAGTTTGTTTCTTGCTTTAAACATGATTTGTGCCAATTGATAGTCAACCAGGTCATTGAACTTTATGGTATGGGAATGTAAATACAGGAGGTTGATGTGATCATAATATCCTGCTTTATTGATTAATCTTATGGCTCATTTTTGAAGTGTGACTAGTGGTAGCAGTGATATTTTTTAAATGGTCCCCCAGACCTCCACACAGTTATTTAAATAAGGTAAGATTATTGAAGAGAATATGCAATGATTTTTGATCCAATATATGGTTTGCTTTACACAGGACTGAGATGCTTCGTGAGATTAGATTTAACATGTTTTATGTGAGGTTTCCAGCTGAGCTTGTGGTCTATTGTAACACCCAGGAATTTATTTACATACACTCTTTCAATATTAACACCATCTATCTTAACATTATTTATTATTCATTATTTAAATTAAAATTTCCAAACATGATTTTTGTTTTGGTTAGATTCAATGATAATTTATTTAAACCACCTTTTTAATTGGCTCATTTCAGATGTAATTAACTCCAGAAACTGCTGCAAGTCCTCTCCCGTGCAAAAAATATTTGTCATCTGCAAATAACACAAATTGTAAAATATTTGATGTTTTAGATATATCATTGATGAAGAGAATAAAAATAATTGGCCCCAACACTGACCCCTGGGGGACATCACAAGCAACGTCCAAACAAGATGACATGTATTCACCCATCTTCGCAAACTGTTGCCTGTTACGTAGATAGCTCCTCAGCCAGTTTAATACATCCCCCCTGGTACCATACCGTTCTAATTTATTGATTAATCTGTCGTGATTTCTGGTATCAAATGCCTTTTTGAGATCAATAAAAACACCAGCTGCATAATTATTTTGGTCTAGGAATCTTCCGATTTTTTCAACTATCTCAATGACGGCTAATGAAGTGGATCGGTTGAGTCTGAATCCATATTGGCTGTCAGTTAGGCAATTGTGCTTATGGATGAATTTGTTTAGTCTGGCAAGAGTTTTTCTAAGATTTTTGAAAATTGAGGAAGCAGTGAAACAGGCCTGGAGTTTGTGAAGTGGTGTTTGTCTCCATTTTTGTACAGTAATCTTTTTGCAATTTTAATTTTTCTTACATGTGACATATTTATTTTTTGTAATTTATTTACCAATTTTAAATGATAAGTTACAAGTGTGCGTAAGTGGTTTTGCAATTCCCTGTATGACATGTTTAACTATTGTCATGTCAATGTCATCATTGTCAGTAGAAGTTTATGAACAATCTCTATAATTTCACTCTCTTCCACTGCTGTTAGAAATATTGATTTTGGATTAATGTCTATGAAATCATAAATATTGTCATCAGATCTCGCAGAAACAGGGATTTTTTCAGCCAGTATTGGTCCAACATTTACAAAAGAATTTGAAGCCATTAACTGCATCATCAATATTATCAATAGTCATATCATTTTCAATAAAGTCATGTGGATAATTAACTTGTCTAGAACCATTTCCAATAACACTGTTTAATATTTCACTTTCACACCCTTCCCAGGGCGAATAATCTCAAAGAAATAGGTTAGTGAGCCAACATGTAGCGTGTTCCGCTACCAGTTTAGCCAGATTTATAGCCAATGGGGGAGAACCAACAGGAGCAACCCCTTCTAGGTCCTGCTTAACAGGTGTACCATTGGACTTATGCTTTGAAATAACTTTCACATTGATCTCCAACCCCTTAGCCAGAACAGCATCAGCCTCAAGTTTCTTTAACATTCCCCTTTTCAGAGGAGTCCTGGTTCCAACCCCAGTTTTAACTCAGTCCATGGCACGAGTTACTGCACTGGCTGTGAAACACAAAAAAACTCTGTCGCAAAAACTCTTCTACGTAGCTCCCCAAATGAGCATGGCGATGAAGTCTCAAGAAGAGATGGGGCAACACTTCTTTTTTTTTTTTTTCTAGAATTTCTTTCACCCTGTAACTGACAGAGGGTCTCACACCGCCACAACCTCCCCCTGCACCAAATCAGAGCACAAGTGAATTCTGTGCAAGGGAACATAATATTAGTCAAACAAATACTGCAGTACACTATCCCCAGTAGCAGGTCTGGTGTCTCCTAACACACAAACATAACGCTTGCCTGTTTTTCCTGCAATGGACACTTGACCTTTAGTAATAAAGGGCTGATAGTCATAGCAAGGGCTTGGGCTGTTTGGGTTAATGTCAGGCTTCCCATAACTACTTCCGTCATACATACGAGATGTGTATTAATGCCTGAACGTGGATGAATCGAGTTGCTTGGACACAAGGGTCTGCCAAACTACTTAGTTTGTTTGTCACTGCAATGCAACTCCCTGAACCTTTGGTGGCTAGCGTCCGGGTTAGTTTATAAGCTTTCAACACTGCCGTTTTTACTACATTATAAGCTGAAACATTAGCATCCAAGGCCAAAAATGCCTCCAGTGCTCACCCTTTCAGAAGACACTGTAACAGCAAACTACTGATTACTGCAATACATCACAGATGAAACCTGAAACTACACTCACTGCTGCCGGATTGTAGTTCAACCATGCTCAGGTGAATATACTCCTAGCCACAGGACAAGACAATTTATTCCACTAGCAGTGCAGAGCACATATCCCAACATCTCCTATCTAATAACTTAACTCCCTACCCAGAGAACATGAACAGGTATCTTTAAACAGGAGTAGTTGTGCAAATTCAAGTGTAGGCATCTCATACATTTAAACATGTTGGTAAAATAATGCTAGAGGAGAAAAAGAGAAGCTACACTTTGGGACCTGTGTGTGTGTATGTATATGTGTGTATATATATATATATATATATATATATATATATATATATATATATATATATGTGAGAAAGACCCAAACACCTCTCTTAAAGAGATATATCCCAACCTGCTACACATACAATAAACACATTTTACACAGAATCTACACACAACTTGCACACATCATATGATCCTTCTGATTTACTTGAATGAATTCCTATTTGTTGTGTGCTGGCGATCGATGGGTCAGCGCTTTCAAGGAGCCAACGTTATGTTCAATCAAAGCGCTATGGACAAACAGTGACTAGCACAGAAGTTGGGTTCAGATCAGGCAAACCATTCCAGCCATTCAAAGTCATGCAGGTCATTGCCAACGTGAGCATTGAAGTCTTGTAGGGGGAGCTTTTGCCAAGGTCGCACCCACCTTCAGCAACATGGCAAAATTCACTGTACTGCTGTTGCATATGTAAAAAGAAAAGTGCACAGATATCTCAGCCTATCCCTTTAATTTAATTTCAACAGACCTGCTGAAAGCATATTACCTCACTGGTGGGGATGAAGCCAACGCTTTTAAGCCTACGTGACATTTACTCAAATTTGTATCTAATGATATCAAAAGCCGTTGCTTACAAATTCCCCTCCATTCCATATTCCTCTCACCCTTAAACTAGTAAATAGTAAGTAAATCTCTCGAAGGATTGTAGGCATGCAGTCGATCAGAATCGACTGAATGGTCAGCATGACTCCTTCCCCTGCACCGTGTCTACCGGGTAAGGGATGTGTAATAGTCTGGGAGTTTTATAACCTATTATAATGCGGTTTGGATATGGAGAAGGATTATGACAGTGAAGGAGTATGGGACACCAGGCGGCTGTTTACAGCCATCTGATGACTCCTACTGTAGAGTTGTGTAAACTCTGCATGAACCTCAACACCTTTCAGTCTGTGATGAATAAGCCTGATCTATCTCAGACTCTAAGATAGAGTCTTAGAGTCCATCTTAGAGTACCTCCACACTACATATTTATCTTATTAGTATATTTATTTAAATGTGGACCTTTTTACTCTGTGGACTGTTTTACTATGTGTTTAGTATTTTGTGCTATTTTTATTAAAAAAATCATTGACTGAGTGAACCATTCCAAGAATTCCAACTTGAACTATTGTCTCCCTTGACAGTGTTGTGAATAGACCATTTAAGGGGCAACATCTTCACCCAGCTTTCTTTATCTTAGAGGCACACTAGAGGGCACCTTACACAGGGCATTCTATCCTAGGGGCACTGCAGGGGGCCCTTTACGGAGCTTTCTCTACCCTAGAGGCACTTTAGAGGGAACAAGGTTGTCGTTCCCCTGTGCATGCCACTGCAACCCTGCGTGTTGCCTTATTCATATCTATAAGACTATAACAAAGGGTTGTCAAGGTTTGAGTACAGACCTGTGTGGTTTAAGAGGGTTATCTCATTATCTACCTGCGTCATCACAGTGTCCATCAGTGCAATCAGCAACAGTTTGTAGTTTCAGGTGGGTGATCTCTGATGGTAAAGAGATAGCTGAGAAATAGTCAAAACAACAACAAAGGGTTTGAGAAGAGCCGGCTGAGGTGGTGTACATCAGTCACCACTTTCAAAGGCATTTACAACATTGTTAACCCTTTCATAGCCAGAAAAGGAAACATCTTTGTAGTAATAGGTGGGAGGTCTCTCTCAGAGATGGACACGGCTCACCACTGCAGATCCTTTACCCCACTATGTTGAGGTTTTGCAAGAGACACATCTTGTCTTTCCAGCCATCACAGGAAAGCAGTTTCCTCGACAGACTCTTGGATACCAACTTGGTCTTTGTGGATACATCTGTTTTTTCTGGCTTCAAAATGGGGACTCCTCCTATTTGACTTTCTCTCATCTTTCTCTTTTTTTTTCTCTGCCTAATCTTTGTTCTGCCTGTCATTCTTTCCAAGGGTAGGATAATAACAATCCTCTACTTTTGACTCCAAAATGTTGTTGTTTGGTGTGGGCTGTGGAGTTTCCCCGTTCAGTCTCACTGATTAGAAAATGGGGCACATCACAGAAGTGCCTTTCATTTCTAAGAAACTTCTTAGATGACTGTTTTGGAATTATTTTTGCTACACAATATGTTTTGCTGTACTATGGCCAATCTAATTATATCAAAAACATAAAGCTCTTGTGCATGTACAAATGACGCATAGAAACAAAATGTCCCTCCATTTGAAATGGGTACAGCCAAACTTGAAGCTGTGTATTAATCATATTCCAACATATTCTAAAAAAGAGCATGTTAGTGTAAACCACAATAAGGGGTTCTCAATGCTCGCCTTTTAAACACGATGCAGGAGTATTACACAGTATTACGGCCTGTTGATCCAGGCCAGCCTTTATAGTCTTTACAGACCATATAGGCTGTAAAGACAAGACATGTTTTATCAATATCAGAGGGGTATAGTGGGAGAGTAGGGAGGATAATGATGAAATTGACCTGCTCTGTCGAATGGAGAACTGACATAGAAAACTAATGAGAAGAAAAATAATGTGTGAAAACTCACTCACTCACTCACTCACTCACTCACTCACTCACTCACTCACTCACTCACTCACTCACTCACTCACTCACTCTCACACACAAACACAATCAGAAGGGCCAAAGCTTTTTCTTTGAGTGAAGAATATTGATAATAGCAACCGATAACAGAGGCTTTCCAGATAGCATTCCTGGAGATCGACTCTCCGCAGCAACATGTGGAGAAGGATACCAGCTGCTGACAGTAAGCACTTACTCCAGCAGCACGCATCCTTGTAATGACAGACGGTTCAATATGCTGCCAACAAAACATTACAGCTGTCACTGAAGGAAATGGCATGATAATGCTCTGAACCTCTCAACAATGACCACCAAAGGAACCTGAGAATGGGTTCCCCTTTGGGTCCAGCACTCAAAAGTCTGCTCTAAAAATAAATGGATATGTGGATAAATTGTTGAGGGGTGGGAGTCATTGACTGACATGGTGACTTAGTGATCAATTTTTTCATCCATCTCTGTGTATTATTTTATCCTCTATCATGACACCTACTTGATCGTTTGCTATGAGCTCGGTATGATGTTGTATGAAATAAGAAGTTATTTGATGACACCAACCTTCCAGAGAATGAATTTAATACATTTAATAGTAGTGTGACCAAAAAGTAAAAAAGTAGAAAGCAAAAAATGGTCCTTAGCTCTGTGCTCGATTGCCAGTGAGCTTTTTGCCCAAGTAGCTTCAATCAGAATCAGAAGAACCATCAGGATAAGAAGAACTATTACATCAATGTTATATAACTGATGACAATATAACTGACCTTCCACTGAAGGATTTTTACAAAATTAACCAACCGACCCTTGCATGATCTTTGATGGTGATTAGGCTCTCTTTGTATGCCTCCGGATCTAATAAAATAATTTGAGGAACAGACTAATTAGCAGTCAAAACACTATTATGTGTAATGCTGTGGATATGGTTTCTATCAGCTTCAGGGGAGCACAGAATTCTACCCCATGTTCTGTTTTTGTATGTATCCGGTATATCGGGTGTGATAATAAACACGTGGAGAGAAGGAGAAAGGGCGAGAGGGAGAGCGGGGGAGAGGGGGAGATCTTCTCATCGTTCAGAGCACCCCTTTTTTTTTTTTAACGAGCTGAGTCATGGAGAACCTGAAGTTCTCTCTTGTGTTGGTACCTCAAACCTCAAACAACTGACTGATTTGCTAAGCGTTACTAATTAACCCTATAGGATATTGGCTGTACCATAGAGGCTGTAAAAACGTCCTGTTTCCCACTGTCGGAGGGAGATAGAGGGAGAGGATATCGAAATTAAATAACCAGAAATCCTACGAATAGACCTACATGGTGGCCTGATGGGGCCTTGTAAAGATGTATTTATTTCTAATTGATTATAAAAGATTGATGCAATATCTTCTAAAAATATATGAGCGATACTATTGAGCTAATTGAAAATAGATACATTTTAAAACACAACATCAATTAGTTTTCCTCGGTTCAAAATTAGGCCTACTTGATTATGCGACTAGGCGCCACAGTGGAACTGCGTTATATACGGGCTTTATGCGCCATCTGCTGGTGATATGCCCGCTTGTTCTGAAACAAAATGTCTTCACATGTTATATAAAATTCAAACTTAAATAAGTTAATACAAATGAAATAAAAATAATCAAACATTTGGCCATTAAATGGGATATAAATAAAAATGTAAAAAACTGAAAACAATTTATTTAACAGCGAATTATTAAAATGGTGTAACCCAGAGGTGTAGATTACAAGAAGATCCACACACCTGCTACCTCTCACATTGTTTGCCTTCTAAATTGACTGAACGTTTTTTTAACCCGTATGTTTTAAATATAGTTATTTGGTAGACGATGCATTAAGCCCATTTAGAGACGTTTCATTGCATACTTTTTGAACTTTTATCACTAAAATAGGAAAGTTGGTGAGAACAGAAAACCCCCCAAAATATTGTTGCACGTTGTGTAACGTTATAAGATACACAAAATGTACCCATAAGAAAATAACACCATATTAATTGAATTTCGATTTTATTCATTATTATTTGATGTTGATGTGTTATTTTAATGATAAAAACATCATGAGGTTCTCCAACAGTGCTAAAGTAAGGACACGTATGGCACTTTGAGTGGATGTCTTTTGTGTGTTGTGAATGCTAATGCATGTCTCTCGGGGTTCACTTCAACGACCGAGCCTACAGCTCCGCTTCTGGTTGCTTGAGGGACTACCTAAAGGCAGGTATGACGGGTGACATGTCTTGGGAAGCTAGTGTGCCGTGTCTGTATTCCTCGGTGCCAGTCTGTGTGGGCAACAGAGGGGCCTCTTGGAGATCTGTTGAAGATCGAGACAGACAAAACGGTATCACCACCAGCATTTTAACAGATATGGGGCCGCCTACCTATCAACGAAACGTAAAATGCTGCATTAAGAAAAAACATAAGAGACTATCATATGAATGCACTGTTATATTTGGACTATTGTGGTATTTCCGGATTTCTTTAGATCATCTATTTTAGAATAGGTCAAGAGGAAATGAAGCGACAGTGTACAATGGGTTTAGTAAATTCCTATGTGTTGCATAGCATTAGCTAAGAAAAAAAATGCTTACTTCAATATTGAATCTTCACCATGGTGCTGATGTTTTATATAATTCACTACAGACTAGTAGACAATCATACAATCACACAGGACGGTTTCATCACTTCTTTTTTCGAAGAAGATATGCGATTATTTGCTCCTTACATGAGGGTCTTGGAAGTATGACTGAGGTTAAGTGGCTCGGCAAAGATCTGTGTCCATACAAGTGGTCTGGGGTCAAGTTGCTGTCAGAAGGCATTGGCATAGATGGGAAAGACCCTGGGGAAAGTCAGAGTGTACAAGTCATTTTGGTTACTCGTCTCTTTCCACACTTCAATCAGGTCACTCTCTCTGGTGAAGATTTATAAATATCATATCTGATAGTTAAAGGCCTAAAGGCAGCATAACACCACAGTCCCTTTATGTTTAAATACACTTGTACACCATGTATAAAATCAAAAATCTCTTGTGTTTCAGAGTCACGCTTATTTGGCATTGGCACGAGCCAAATACACATTGAGTACTCAGTACTGACCCAGGCTGGATCCCTGCTGGGCTGTGGCTCTCTCCCCCAGAAGCATCTCCAGCAGCAGACTGTCCACACTGGCCTCCCCAAGAAGTCTGGCCAGGTGGAGGTCCTCCACCATCTGCCAGGCTACACTCTGCAGTGCAGGCAATGTCAGCAGAAGCTCCCCAAAGCGCCCCCTCTGCCCGCTAGTCACCTCCTCCAGCAACACGTGTGCCTGGAAACGCAGATGGCGGACTGTCTGAGGGCACCCCAAACCCAGGCAGTCTGTCAGAAGAAAAAACAAGGTTAGAAGAAGAAAGACTTTTAGAATGCTAGTGCTTTGGCTCTTCCTGATTGACTTCCAGCTAACAATGGATGTCTCAGGATATCTGAGGTCTTGATGCTCAAAACTTTGTGAGATTTTTCCAGACCTACTTTAAGCTGCAAGTTTATGTTTGAGCTAGACCTACCAAAATAGCCTGAACGGAAGCAAGCCAATGTGTCCGGTCTTTATTGGAATGTTTTTGAGTTAACTTATGCAAATCTTTGCGACACTGAATGCAAAATTAATAAATAGAATAAGGCTACTGTAACCTTCAGTTGTCTCTCCTACATCATCAGTACTGGCCTTCCAACCTCCCATCATCAAACCCGAAAAATAAACTACCTACCTTGTGTTTATCCTTATTGCCTTTTCATGTCTAACTACAGCAGGCACATGCACAATGCATACTTCAACATTGACGTTGAATTAAATCCAATGTTTTATCATTATCTAATGTCAGTTTAGCTGTTCAATTTTTCAAATCCATTTGATCTTGTTGTATAAGCAAATTGCTAGGCTCAAAGGACATGCAGGAGTTTATCTGCCAGAAAAACCATAACAGCCCAACATTAATATGTTCTCATCTACCATTGTGAAACCAGGTCGTCTGGACGGACTGGAAGAATGAGGCTAAATGTTCCTGGCAATATCCGTGTTTGTGTCTGCAAAGCACAGATGAGGTGTTGAGGGACTGACCTGGAGCGAAGAAGACAATGGTCCTGAGGCAGGTAAATTCTTTGTCAGTGATGTCGAGCTCTCTCAGAGGTTTAACCAGCTCCTTGTGAATACGGAAAGCCACTCTGGACACCTCCATCTCAGCACCTTGTACTGGAATAACAAAGTCATTTCCTGCACAAGAAAAAATATGTGTTTAGGTAGATAGATAGATAGATAGATATATACTTTATTACTTAGTAATTACTATTACTATGCAATTAGTATTACTTATTATACTAGGTAAAACTACAGATAACTTTCATTTGTCTGCATGAATTGGTCATTTGTGCTACGATATTAGTCAGACTACATTAAGGCCTAGCAGAATTTAAGAGATATACATATGTTTTTCTCCTGAAACCCTGATGAAATGTAATTGGCTAAACTACTGCAATTGGATGGGAGAGGGATATTTTTTTTCCCATAAATTTAAAGAAACCTTATCAAAAACCTAAGAATATTTCATTTCCAGGATTGAGCTTTTTCCACTGAATTAAATTGTTAAGGGTAAAAGGCACATCTAACCCAAAAGAATGCGGTCATTGTAAGGTAAGGAGCGCCTTGCCACTCCGAGGATAAGATGTTCTGCAGAGTGGGCTCGTAACAGGGCTACCTGCACAAACACAGAGACACAGTTAGTTCACGTTTAGCTCAGAAGGGTAGTCATGCAAAGGCAGACAGGTAGTCATGCAAAACGTCGCCCACCACTGAAAAATGTACACAAGTAGGTCCACCAAGGTAAATACACATGACTTTTGTCTTATAGTTTGTACACCATGTGTAAATTCGTAAGCTGTGATTTGGGCCGTTGGCATCCATACCCTGTCATCTATTGGCAGACAGCAAAATTCAGGGATGCGCTTTGCCCATTCCACCAGCAGAAGGAGTTGCTGCTTCATGGAGTCAAACACGTCGCCGACGCAGGCTATCTTCTTGGTGCTGATGTCATAACTCTCTGGCGAGAGCAGGGTTAGGAACTAAGGGTGGCAAATCATAATGAAGGATTTTGTGTTTGTGTGTGTGTGTGATGAAGAAGGAATGGGAATCATGTTGCATCAGTAGGTGTGGAAAGCCCTTGCGGTAGCCCCCACCATACTACTTACAAAGTAGTATGGTGGCCTTGGCTCATCACTAACATCAGGATATAATATAAGTAATCCAAGATGGAAAATCCTCCTGCTTCATTAAGTGGTCTGTTTGTCAATCATCCAATTCATTTCTGTTCATTCTTTCCACAAGAAACAGAGTGCTATCTGGTTGTTATTATGCATTTGAAGGTAATTGGACGTTGGCACACAATCCCAGACCTATAGCACTGCAATTAAATAGTCTATGATTAGATGGGGTCCCTGGGCAATTTGGTCGTTTCTAAGGAGTAACTGAATCTAGCCTACAGCTCGGATCTCCAGGGAGGTGAATAAATGCCTATTGAATGTGCATTATTTTATCCCTACCATTGCTGTCCTCTTTCTGCTTGTTTTATAATGAAAAAGACCAGGTTGTGTGGGGAAATGTAATAATTGAGTTGATTTCTGGTGTGTTGTATCAGTAAGTAAGCAGAGTGTAAGAGAGGTGTACCGTCTAGTTACCTGATGCACACAGGCCTCTGCCTGAAGCAGAACATTGATGGACAGAGTGCCCACTGCTACCTGACCCTCGGCTCTATGGCTACTGATGCGGTCGCGTTCATTCTGCACGGCTGAGGAGCAAAAAAGGGATTTAGTAACCATACCAACAGCCTCAAATGAACTGAAATCTCTCGTCTAACAACACTGTTGCCTTTAATTCCTCCTAGTCATTAACTGTGTGAGAAACATGCTGGACAGAAAAGGCATTCACATGTTGCCAACCTCTTAACGAGTGGTTATTAGGAGGGCAACCAGATGGGCTCGGCCTAGTTCCAATAGGCCTCACCAAGGTTGACAACAAGACCCCTGCCTCCAAGCAATCAGTCATCAGAGCTGCCTGCTCGGCAACCAATCTGCCTATCAGGGGCCTATTCATGGTGCTGGCGTATGAGATAGAGACCTGCCTGGCCTACCATAATGACATAGCTCTATGTTACAGTGTCACAGATGATTCTTCTACGGACCATCAGTTAAGAGATGGATTGGAGTCATCTGAGCCATCTGAAAGACTAGCCTCTTCCTACTTTTTCAGCACCCTGTATGCCTTTATCTTGACAATCAAATAGTGTTTCTCCTTTAGACAAATAATATTATACACATCAATCGTACATGCAATAATTTTACATGCTGATATTTCTGTAGCACTATAAAACCTATGTAATGGCATTAAATGTGCAAAAGATGAATACTTTTTCGAAATGGTGGGCAGTGGGAGATGGTATATTTCCCTTGTTTAACAAAGATATACTTCAAGAAAAGTGATTGAAATGTTTAGATCAGTAGTATGTTGACATTTCACTGGTGCCGAAAAGCGTAGGTCATTGTTCTTTAAACACTCACCTATAGTACCCTTTGAACAAATTTTTCTATTGAAGGGATGTATCATAACTTTGTTTCATGTACCATACTCCTGTATTGGGATATGGAGAATGAAATCTCTGCACTGAAGCTACTGAGCAAATATTTGGCCGTACAAAGGCATGTTAATTATTCATGAGAGGAGCCCAGTCATGGCCCCTCGAATCCCCATCTCTTTCCTCGACTTATCTATGGCAGCTAATGGCGCGCACACACACACACACGAACACACGAACACACACACACCATTATTGACCTTGGCATGCACTTTAGGTAGAAACTGCAGCTGTATGCTCATGCTTTTAACCGTATGTTGATACCCTATTAGAATGGATGTATGTAACTTTGGCAAGCATACCTTTTGTAAGGGTTATGGTTCTCTCACCTTCCTTTCTCATCCCAGCTCTGAAACATTTGCGCAACCTGCAGGAGCGGCATTGGTTTCTTTTGTCTTTGTCCACAATGCATTGCCTGCTAAACCTGAGAAGGAAAGGTAGAGACGATGAGAAACTGCACTCTCGGGCAAAGAAAAGGCTTTTGATTTGTCCTTTCGGGGGCCGACGGAGACTTTCTGAGAAGTTGCCGTGTTGTTTGAAAGAAGTCTGCTAGGCTGTTGTTGACAATGGACATGCCGCGGCAGACAACCACTCAGACAGAGGTGTACACTTTTCACTGTCACATACGATACGTCAATCCCCCTCCAAGGGAAGAAGGCCCTCCACCGCTATATCTCACCATTGATTTTCAGTCCATTGTTATTGAAGATAGGTTATTGCATTCATGCCTGGACAGAGTCCGGTATCTATGCCAGTCAACATGTTTTTTATCTTCCTCAAACAGGATACATCTCACTCTGCAAAGGATTCAATTACTCCCATGGAAGGCATAAATCATCGTGTATTACTTGATTTCTTTGTGACACTAATTCCAATGCTTGATTTGCAAAGCAGTGAGAGTAATGCGTGTCAAGGAAAAATGATTAGGTCTAATACATGCTTATGAAGGTACGTTCAGCTAAGCCTTCTGTAGTGTAGAGAGGATGTGTGTTTCTATCCAAAAACGTATTTCAAGGGAGGTTATGCTAACATGACCATTGGAGTGGAACAAGAGTGAATCTGAGCAATGAGTGAGGGTCCACATGCTGATGAGGGGCCTTGGAGCCCTCTTGGCTATGTGTAGGGAAGTATGATATGATCACATGGGCTGCTTACGTGCATGTGATCATTAGGTAGCGTTACATAGGAGATGACTCTGCAGAACGCACTGTAAAATGTATGAAGATGTAAATGTGCAGCCCCCCTCTAATGTAATTCCTCCATGATCAATCAATCCATATACATTTTTTAAACACAGTAACACCACTCCTATCGGGGTTTACTATGTGTTGTCTTTTGATGGTTCTCACCTGCAAGTGTAGCTCTGATTTTTGCGGATACTCCTCCTGAAGAAACCCTTGCAGCCGTCACAGCTGGACGCGCCATAGTGTTTGCCGGTGGCCCGGTCTGCACATATGGAGCACAGGATGGCACTGCTATCAGCAGATGCTGCCCCCACTGTTGCCTCTGTTAATTAAAACATAATGGATGTCAGTTCCTCTAGGGCTTTGCAGCACAGTGCTCTATGTACACTCTCTTTGCGGGGGGGGGGGGGGGGGGGGGGGCATGATTAACTGATTGGTTGTAGGTCTTTCAATTTTTGTCCTGACAAATCAGTGGGATTTCCCGTTGGTTGAAACAGAACTATTTGTATGGCCGCATGTTTCCATGTGTTGATGGACTCATGGATGTAATGCTTTGATTTAATTGACAATTGGTAACTTGCATTCAGAGTGCAAATATGTGCAGTGTTAAATTAGTTAGGCAACTAGTTAGCATCAGGCCAGATCAGCACCAGTGATAGCAGGGAAAAGAGGGCTTTGTTATGTGGAGCTGCCCAAAGCTTAGGCATCTGGGGAGAGCTGCTACTTATTACCACAGAGAAAGGGGAAACTCCCCTTTTAATTAAAACTGATGTACAGCAATTGGCAGGCCAAAGTCCACACGCTTTTCCACTATAAGGAGCAATGCTTCCATTTCGTTCTGTGTTTCCCTCGGTTGTATTCCTTCAGTATTTGATTACTGCAGCATTGTCTGTGCTAAAATTGCTGTTCATCAAATACACTCTATCTTGATTTTTTGTTTCTTTGCTTGTATCCCTGGACACTGGCCCGAGGCAGTATTGTATGTAAATCACATGCTTAGTTTCTGTAGGCAGAGCAGCCAGGGATTACATTTTAACAATGGGAAGGCTTTCAACGGTCAAAGATCAGTTCGATTGAATTAAGAGATTAGAGTACATATGCCTTCCGCTTAGCTGCATTTGTAGAGTATTCTGCTGGTTGAGCATCCCTATTTAATGTTCAAAGGAGAAGGACTGATTCAGCACAGCAGAATGCAAATGATGATTTACTAGATTAGGTGGAAAAAAATCGAACGACCATGTATACCAACAAGCCTTGTATGTTCATGTCTTTCATCATGTAATCTTTGCGGATAGTGTACCTGTTTTATTGAATGAGGTCCTCCTAACACATTTTTCTTTGCAAAGGTCTTTGAAGCAATAGCAAATAAGAAACCGAAACCGAAACATATACCAGATCATTAAAATTACAGACCAGGATCTAACGTTTACAGTTATGTGGCCTGTACATTGCGACGTCACATTAAAATGACTCCATTTTGGAAGCAAAGTCATCAGGTGGGTTTTATGCGGAGACATTTTTTGAAACGGCCACAGTGTCTCTCATACAAACGTGGCAAAACTATGTTTTTATTAGACTGGGGTACGGCATATTTACATTGATTGAGGATTTTGTAGTACTTCAACTCTCTTGAATCCTCTTAATATGGCGAAGTACAACAAAATATCCCATGATGCATTCAGATTTGCAAGCCCCATAAACAGTATTATCATATAATTGTTTTGTTTTACACTTACAAATAAACATTTGCTGACACATTGCAGTAGATGAGTTCAACACATAATCATACCTGTTATATTTACATGCACAGGTAATTCTCTTGTGTTGTCAAATCCCACCATGGCCAAGGACTGGGCGAAGGCAGCGCTATACTCACTGCAGTCCAGGTTTAGCATAGTCCTGTTCAACCTTATGGCTCTAAGGCACACTCACACTCTTCTACTACGTCAGCCCGAATAACAGCCTCAATGTGACACCCCCTGCCCTTCTTGTTTTTGTAGTGTCCTCTCGGTCTGGTCAGAGCATGATAACATCTGCTATTCTGACCCCATCATCTGTGTGACAATGCCTTGTGGTGGCTTGATTAGGGTCCTGCTGGAGTCGTCAACAAGGAGCTGTTTGGTGTGCTTAACCTTAAGAATGAAACTTTGAAGAAGCAAGAGGGTAACTTTGATTGGGTGCCTGGTGTCTGCTGGCGGGTACCTTAATAAAAGGGAGGGTTCAGAGACATTTCAACATGAGTCGTCCCACGCCAAACACAAACAGAATAAAGCCAAACAGGTATGACGTGTGTTGAAATGTCCACATCGCATGAACATCTTGGCTATCCAATGTTAAAAAAGTTCTGTGTCATCTATTTAAGGCATAGTTGTGACAAATCATCAAACACAGATTATATGCAAATACCATGCTGATTGTACTTATTTGTTGATTTCAATAGTTTTCAGAAACATTTTACTTCCTTAACTAGGAAATGCTTCTCATCTATTTTCACCTTTGTCCTCAGCCATTGATTGTTTGTTGCTATTGATTAGTAGGTCTGATAGTGCATGTTTGCAAATAGACCTTGCCCCTTTGATGCAGATAACGCAAACCTGCAAGATAGATTTTGTCTATCAAACAAATGCCTTACTGCCATTGAACTGAATTAAATTACAATTTACACTCAACAAGCATTACTTAAAAAATATTATTATGTATACCAAACAATGCATTGAGATATATATGAGAAATTATCACATACTATCTGAAAAGGTGGATTTTAGACTATATTGTCCCATTTAAGCTTCTCTTAAATTATTTCAGTAGTTTTATTTAATTTACGCAAATATTTTCCTTGCCTGCTGTGAGCATTCTTATACTTCTTGAAAAATGAAAAGAATTAAGAACTCATACAAGAAAGGGCAATTTAGGTAAGTCAGCCTAAAACGCAGATATAAATGTGAATGTCTTCATCGCAATTTTATCTATACATTTTTTGTACAAATTAAAACAAATTATATGTCAGACCACACATGAGTTTTTTTCCAGTACTGATATCCATCATACTTTAGTGTAATGGGATTTCCTGGTTTAGTGACACTCCTTCCCTGAATGTCATGCCGGGTTTGGGGTCAGACCTCGTCAGGCCCTGCCTCCTACACTCCAACACTGTACAGGTGATTGATGGATGGAAGTGGCGGTGGCAAGACTGCAGCCTGGACTTCCCTGCTCACCCAGTCTCACCACAGCAGCTTTAAAGGATTCAATATAGTATTCAACATTTCTTGCATGGAATTAATTTGCTTTGCAGTATGCAAAAGAAGTGCTTTATTAGTAAATATTTAGAAAAATCTAATGTGTTTGCTTTCATGCCTTTCAACGTTTGGGAGATTTTTCCTGAATATGTGACTTTAGGTTATTAAATGTTTGTGAATAATGCAGTATTGCATTGATGACTGGCTAGGATGTACTAGGCCCACTAGGGGGCGACAAAGTACAACCTTTAAGTTTACAAAGAGTGAATGACCATAGTCATTTGTGCTCATCTTTCCTGGACATAATGAAACCTAATCTTTTTAATAGAAGCTCATCATTTTTGGTTCTCCTTTCATGAAATTGGGAACAGAATTTAGTAGAATCACTTTTGATCTAGTTAGGAATGGCATAGGTTTGTGTGCATCATACTGGGCTTGCAGATAGAACAGGAGAGTCGAGCTAAGCTTCCGATGCCTGCCCGTTGCACGATATACGACGTCCAGTTGGTGGAAAAATTAAGGATCGTCTGCAGGTTTGACACAGTATCTGCATTACACATCTGCACATATTTGGTGCAAACTAAATAAGACTTCACATGCATCAACTCTGCAAAAAAGCAAATGAATGGAGGGCACACTGAAAATTAAGTTACTATTATCTGTGAATAGAATTTCGGCTAAATTTTGGCTTTAATATGATAACTTTAATGTTATTCAGAAACACTACCTTGAACACTGTTTGTGTTTGGATCCATCATTAAATGATACAGCAATATCAATAATAAATGTAGCATACAGGATTCGATAGATGTTTGAAGGTATCACCAAGACTGCACTCGCATTTGGTAAATTCATGATCTCTGTATGGACTCGGTCATTCATGAATTCTGAACCAGTCAGTTCTCTAGTCAGTCTGAGTCAGTCAGTTATCTAGGCAGGGTTAACCAGTTAGTTCTCTAGTCAGTGTGAACCAGTTAGTTCTCTAGTCAGTGTTAACCAGTCAGTTCTCTAGTCAGTGTGAACCAGTCAGTTCTCTAGTCAGTGTGAACCAGTCAGTTCTATAGTCGGTGTGAACCAGTCAGTTCTATAGTCAGTGTGAACCAGTCAGTTCTATAGTCAGTGTGAACCAGTCAGTTCTATAGTCAGTGTGAACCAGTTAGTTCTCTAGTCAGTGTGAACCAGTCAGTTCTCTAGTCAGTGTGAACCAGTCAGTTCTCTAGTCAGTGTGAACCAGTCAGTTCTATAGTCGGTGTGAACCAGTCAGTTCTCTAGTCAGTGTGAACCAGTCAGTTCTATAGTCGGTGTGAACCAGTCAGTTCTATAGTCAGTGTGAACCAGTCAGTTCTATAGTCGGTGTGAACCAGTCAGTTCTATAGTCAGTGTGAACCAGTTAGTTCTCTAGTCAGTGTGAACCAGTCAGTTCTCTAGTCAGTGTGAACCAGTCAGTTCTCTAGTCAGTGTGAACCAGTCAGTTCTCTAGTCAGTGAGAACCAGTCAGTTCTCTAGTCGGTGTGAACCAGTCAGTTCTCTAGTCGGTGTGAACAAGTCAGTTCTCTAGTCGGTGTGAACCAGTCAGTTCTCTAGTCGGTGTGAACCAGTCAGTTCTCTAGTCAGTGTGAACCAGTCAGTTCTCTAGTCGGTGTGAACCAGTCAGTTCTCTAGTCGGTGTGAACCAGTCAGTTCTCTAGACGGTGTGAACCAGTCAGTTCTCTAGTCGGTGTGAACCAGTCAGTTCTCTAGTCAGTGTGAACCAGTCAGTTCTCTAGTCGGTGTGAACCAGT
Organism: Gadus macrocephalus; assembly: GCF_031168955.1. NCBI lineage: Eukaryota > Metazoa > Chordata > Actinopteri > Gadiformes > Gadidae > Gadus > Gadus macrocephalus. The sequence continues at coordinate 8,267,815 of NC_082395.1, forward strand.
CAGTTCTCTAGTCGATGTGAACCAGTCAGTTCTCTAGTCGGTGTGAGCAAGTCAGTTCTCTAGTCATTTATTGCACCTAGTGAGAAGCGCTACCCTCAGCCGTCTTCTCTCTGACCCTCTGCTTCTCCTGTCTTTCCCTCTGTCTTCCTGTCTATCTCACTGTCTTCCTGTCAGTCACCGTGCTGGGAGAAACACCAAGGTGGACCATCCCGTTAATAATTAATACCATTTCACAAAAACAATCGTAAAAACCCTCATATTATCAGGAAGATGGCAATATAGAATAATGTATGCTGGTGAATATAATTTAAAAGACATTCAGAAATTCATCACATAGCTCTGAAAGGCGCTCTCTGATCCAAACATTCAAAATGAGGCTTGACGCGCACATCATCCAACCCCATCATCCGAGCACTCCTAATGTAGAAAGTGAAAACAGTGAAGACGAGAAAGAAATGAATGAAACATCATTGAGCCCCTCCCCCCCTTCCTCTTCCAAAAACTGGGCTATGGCTTAAACAAAGCAGCAAAAAGTGGTTATAAAAGCATGGTACGCGTATGATTTAGTGAGGCGATAAAGAATGGAAAGGTGGCCATCCATCATGGAAGCAAGCTCACTGGGAGAGACGCTGTCCCAGGCTGCACCGGGTGTGGCAGGCTTTTGTAGACGGCCTCCATGAGGGCCTACAATTGACCCCAGAACCAGCGTGGTCCGATGTGCATTCCAGATGGACCTAGGTGGAAACATGTCTGCACCCATGAATGGGCGGAGAAAACGCTGGGTCTTCAACTCTGCAAAAGGGCATCTGTGCTTTCAAGAAGCACATGTTGGAAACGACACAACCCCCCCACCCTCCCCTCGTGAAAAAATTGAACAGAGCAATGAGCCAAATCAAAACATTGCAAAGAAGCCTTGAAGACCGAGGGGTGCAATGGAAACATGAGCAGCAAACCCCGACCGAGGGACCACATTTTGTGTCTGGTCTCCAATTTGGTTTTCATGAGATTGCATTCAACAACAACAACATAAAGCATCACCTAGAAAGCAGAGTTAATATAGAACGTAAAGCATCAGCTTAGCTGCCAATTGAGAAGAGGAAGAACCATAGTAAAATGAAGCAAATGTAGGTCATTCACTAGTCTCAACACAAATATAAACCATACAAAAGTATATTTCCTTTGCATGCAGAATTTGTTTTTTAATGTGCTAGAGGTACATATTCTACATATATTAACATCTAATATCCAGTTACCATTTTTGCCAATCTCGAAAACGAGAAGAGGCAATTCTTCTTGGTTGCCGTAGAACTACAGCAAAAACTGATGAACATGATTGAAATTGTCGACTTTTGAAAATAAAAGTGTTGGAACAGAATCAGAATTGTTTACAAAATGACACCATCTCACTCATTACAACCTGGTCAACTTGGTTATCCATCTCGGCTAACATATTTTTGCAAACATATCAAAACCTCACATAGAAACTAGCATATCTTAATACACACATATCTTAGCTCACAGCCCGATGAGTGAAGCTGACATGTGAAGCTTTTGATGCCCATATGTAAATTTGATAGACGCTGTTGTTGCCACTGACATAGAGTACGTTTCGTTTTGCTTTGAGTGTCCACCAGGTCTTATAAAGTTCAGGGCACTGCATGTGGGTGGAAGCCTCACACACAAGCTCAGGGTGGATTCACGCACAGATCCCTCTCTGCTGTACCTCTTACGCCTGTCAAAATTGATAAAATATGTCTTTCCGCAGCCTCCTGAAGAGGCTTTCATATGCCATTCATCTGTTTTAACTATTTATTTTGTTATATCAACAAGAAACCCAATATCCTATTCACACATAGGGATCTTTGTAACCGCTTTACTTATTTTTTCATCATGTGTTCGAAATTGCATTCAAAGCGTTTGACACCCATACTGCAACTAATGTTGGGAATGTGGTTTGTGCATTTCATATGCTTTGAACATGGTTTCCTTTTAAAACTATACAGAAACTCTGAGTAACTTGTTTCTAGAAATTATTGCTAATAAAAACACTTAATTCAATTAATAATGATATTAATAATAATAATTAAAATAAGGCTGTCCCTGTCAAAACATTATTTTTAATGAATACCACTTATTCCCAAACTTATACTTAATGCTTCCCATTAGTCATGTCCGAGCGATTACAGACAGCTCCAATGAAAGTCAAGGATCAAATGTGAAACACAGATGTGTGGACAATTTAGCCTGTTTCATTGCCATTAGAGTCGTTCTAGTATTATGGAAAATAGAATAGATAGAATAGACATGCATTCCTAACTCAATTTGAAGTGTCATTTTTTTTTAACTAAATGGCTGCCTCACACTCTTCTATAGTTCAGGGTTTGAAACGATGAAGGAATTAACTTTTATTATTTAATCAACAAACTTTTTTCAAATGCTGTCATAATACTGAGCAATTTGCTTAGGGTTGTCAAATGCATGCTAGATAAGTGTGCTATTCAATACTTTCATTCCAATACAGTCCAACACAGTGAAGCACTTTCTATGCAGGCCTGTTTCAGACCTGCTATCAGGTTCAACAGTTTTGTGGCCGATATATGTGCGTTGTGAATTCTATGTGAACTTGAGAGTTATTATCCCCGCTATGCAGGATTCTTCTCCACATGTCTTAGGACAGAGATGAGGGCAAGCAGACCTGCAACCCGCCTCCCATTTCCTCATTTGCCTGTAACCTCATCTGAAGCACTGCATCCACGCATGCGGAACTTGGCAAAAGATCAGTGAACTTGAAAATGGTGCCCTTACTTTAATTAGGTGAGACATGTACTGACTGATACTTAAAGTATGTCTTAAATTATGTACCCTGCATTTGACCTTTTCAAGTACACTTTAGTTGTATTTTTTCTAAATGGTTAAGATTGAGTCCTGCTGAGATGCATAAAATAGTCAAAGTCAGCAGCGTGATTTAGCATTTAAAATGCAGTTGGGGGAAATCATTCAGCATATTCAGCAGCTGGGCTAAAACACGCAGGCTAAAACACGCGGCCCTTCCGGATGCTCTCTTTTTGATGAGGGGAAAGAGGAAGAGGTGAAGGCTTTGAAATGATTACCTGGCCCAGGAGTGAAGCATGATCAGGTATCTTTATTGAGTTAGCTTATCAGCCAACAGTGCCATTATTAGTTTGTTTCTAATAAGATGTCCCATATATGAAAGCATTGACTTTTTCTCTAGCAACTCTCATATCCTATGCCTTCGTTGGATTAGCACCCCTTCAGTTATCCGTTTGAAAGGTATTATTAACAATGAATCCAAATACAGTTACCCAGAGTTTTTTCTTCCTTAGCTTTCTTAAGACTTTGGCATATTTATTGAGCATTACTGTACAAGCAGGCTGTGCAGTATTGTTTCCAGACGGCACACATTGTTTTCATGGAAGCTGCGGGAGCTCAAGGTATGCAGCCATGAAAGCTGTGACCTCGCTGAAGGCTAAGTGGCATGGAGCAAAGGGGCTTTCTGACACCTACTCACTATTAATAATGAACCCTGGCTGCAAACCTGACAACTGTTTGCTGTACTGCTTGTCCTTAATGTTTGTGTGACGCAACCCTGAGGCACCCAATCAGGCCATATGGGAGGTCCTAACTTATGAGGCAACGGTCAAGCACCCACCCACCCACCCACCCACGCACACACGTCCGAGAAAGGGATTGCAGGATTGAATCCACTGTGACAACTCGGGCGTAAGGACATACAAAGTTAATGGATGTATAGCTTCAGATTACCCTGTTCTATGTTATCTCTAAAGGTGTCATTTTAATTATACTATCATCACAGAGGGTTTTAAGCCTTTTGTACGTTTGCCCTTGTTTTTCATGACCTTCTTTTTCTGTTGGTATGGTTCAATACCGCTCTAAGAAAGAGCATAGCAATTCCTGCAGTACTCTTTCCAGGTTAAGGGCTGGAACTAATTTCTTCTCAATCTTTTTTTTTTCTTTCTGATTTTTTAAAGGAAATAGCACGAGAGTATCATTGAGAATAGTGATGTGGAAAAATAGGCCCTATAAAGTCCAGAAAGCGAAAGTGAAATCGAAGTGAAATCACTGACTCTGGGGACCCACTTATGACTAAGATGTGGTGTGTTTTTACTTTGGTGGGGGGGGGGGGGGATGTGAAATAAATAAAGGAAAGGAAAATGGCTTCTCTCTGGGCTGTACCCTTGGTCCCTTGCTCTTTGTTAAAACCATATCTCCGCTGCTCCATTGCCCCCAGCTACATTAAATCCCATTAAATTCACCTTCATTAAAGCAGTCCTCCCTGCGCCTTGCAGCAGCCCTTGTGTAGGGCCTCTCAAGGACAGAGCGGTAATGAGGGTGGACTGGATTTGACCTTGAGTACAGGTTTTCATTTCCAAATCAATAACTTATGCTTCAAAACTGCAGCAAGATCCAGGCTATAAATTTCAAGCATTAATTGTGTGGATTATGTTTCTGCCGTAGTGAGAAGGCATTTAGGTGCAGAGTAGCGTTTGTATTTATCACAGATACTTTTCTTCTTTCTTCCTGTTTTCCTCAAGCACGAGGAATTGACGGTCCAGAAACAGTCCTTGTGCATGTGATGCAAAGCTTGAGACAGCAGTGATGGATTGTATTTCAAAGAGTCATCATGCCGCATGTAAACAATTAAGCCACTGCTTGCGGCACCTTTTCTCCATTCCAACCAAGCCACGGACAGCTGCCTGGGAATGGTCCTTCTGGAGATTGCAGTACACTGTCGTCATTCACGCCACAGAGGCAGTAGACCTCTCCAAATAAGTCACCTGCTGTCAGTGTCAGTAGATCTACTTGAATTATACATGAAGAAAAACAACAACATCAATGACAGGCGGACGGCAGGGAAAAAAGAGAATGCCTGAGATATGGAGGAGAAGGAGCTTCAGCTGCCCTATCTCTACCTCTATTTAGTGGTGCTATTTTAACAGGCTCCATCCATGACATGGTGTCATGTGATCTCATGGAAATTATAAATTTGTCCTGGGGTGATCATTTCTGCCCGACATGTTCATAATATAAAATATTGGTCATGGGGTGGGGGGGGGGGGGGGGGGGGATAGAGGCTGGGGTGATCACTGGAGCCTAATTTTTTAATCAACTTCTCTTTTAAATGAGACTTTATTAAATTACACAGCTAACACACTGGGAGTAGAGCACATGAAAAGGATGGCCCAGTGCAAAAAAACGCTTTGTGGGATAATTAAATAAAATTAATAAAAATCCTCTGCTTTCATAGGTTCAAAAGCAAAGTAGGAAGGAGGGAAACCCAGCGGCCATTTTCATGCTCCGCTCAAGTTTCATTGTGTCTTATTAGGGTCTTGTGAAATTCTCCATGCTGGATTACATAGAAAGGGAATGGACTGCAGGTTGGCAGGACGCTGCTATGTCTCAAATAGGACGTAAGGCTATATTTAATCGTTCTGGGCTGTAGTACGGAATGCACTACAATCCATGGAGGACTTGGCCTAATACTCAAATATATCCAGAGAGGAAGAACTTACAACTATAGTGGTCTTGTTAGGAACAGAAATAGCTTATACTACACCATTTGGTTCTTCCTTAAGCATTTAATGCTGCACACAGAACTGGTTGAGGACGTTAACAATGACGAATTGGTAACACTTGCCAATGACATGTAACATTAATTAACCCTTTATTCATTCAATCATTAGTTAATGCACTAATAAGCATTAAACAACAGCTAATTAACAGTTTCCTAAAGGTGTAGTACTAATTTACTAATGGTTATCTCTCAAGTTAATATAATCAAATGTTAAAATGAAGGAATCAAGACAACTCCCCATCTGATACTCCCTGTTTCTTTATGCCAAAAACATAGCGTTAACTAGGTGGTAACCTTACTATTGTGGGATTGTGTGGCCAAAAAGTGGTGGCGCCGATGGTAAAATAAATGGAAGTTGTGGCAGGGCAAAAATTAACTTTTTTAACAAAACAAATATATCCAAAAACATTGTCATAATTGAATTAGAGTAGGTAAGAAGGAAAGAATTATTAAATATCATATATTAGTCATCGGTTGTTCGATTAGCGTTGGCTTGTCCCCTTGCTTGGCTTTGAGTTTAAGACGCCACTTGAATAGGGTTTCTTCTGCGTTTTGGCATTCAATGTCCTCCAAAGACATTTACAAAGAACATGGCAGGCATCCTTTCTAATATCACTCTAGGCTGCCAGGGCCATTAATATGTTCACAAAACTATTTTCTTTTAGTGTGAGTTTGCTGTTAGATGGCTTATGGTTCAACTGCTTGGTGAGATACTTTATTCGGTTTCCTGCGGCTTGTTGTATCTCATTAGGACTGCTAAGTGGCACCCATTTCAATACCAAAGTCATTATACTCTGTTCATACACTGCAAAGAATGTACTGATATACTGTAGTGATTTTCACAGTAAATGCAAGTTACAAGTTACTTACTGTGAATAATTGTACTGTAGATATATTGTATTACTATTAACAATAAGATTATTCTTAATGTAAATACAAATCATTGTTGAATGTACCACCATATCATTTAATATAATAGTGGGAATCCCACTGGGATGTGGTTATGACTGACAGTTTTACTGTAAAATCTAATATTTTACCAAAAAGTATTGCTTTATAGTATTGCTATCATAACATCTATCTATATCAAGATAAAACATATAGATATACACAAAACATGCATAGCAAGAGGAGGAAATACGGCTACTGGATGCTCGACGGACCAGAAGGCCGGGGGAATCGGCTGAGCCTCTTGTCCAGCCGGCTGGGGCAGAGGAACGAAACAGAGAGACAAGGGTCTTTGGTGGAGGTGTGGGTCAGGCTAGCATTGCCGACCCATACCGAGTGAGGGTGTTGCACCAAATCGGACATCAATGCAGAGCAGACGCGGTATATCTGTAGCAATCTGTATATGTATGCAAACTTATTTGTTAAATTATTGAACAGTCAGGCATCATGCACCTTTCTATTGTCTGATATGCAAAATGTTAATGCTCACACAATGCTGGCATCATAGTGTTTGCATGATATGTCCATTGCAGTACAAGTACAGAATGAATCTCTTTTTCTCTTTTGGATTTGAAGTGTTTCGGGTGTTCGATTCACACATCCGTAACTACCGATCAACACAAGACCACTGAGGTTTCTTCTTCGGTGGTGGAGTGGGGTGACTCAACTCGGAACTTGCTGGTGTCGTGCCAAGGTACTAACCCAATGATAGGAAGTGTACCCCTGGCTGAATAAAAACATTTATTTTTATAGATGAGCCATGTGCTATTTTGCAAAAACTTGGTGATAAAACTACAAGACTAGAACGATGAATTCAACAATCCACACGTTGCTATTATTCGATTACATGTGTGAAATCGATGTAGCTCCACCTTCACTGAATACACGCTCTCACAGACGGGCACACTTCCTATTTGAGTAGGTTCAAAATAGCAACATGAGGATTGTTTAATTCATCGTTTTAGAAGGTAAAACATGGCTCATCTATCAAAATTAATGGTTTTATCCTGCCAGGGGCACCCTTCCTATCAAAGGGTAGGTGGCATGACCGCTCAAAGCCTCGAGTTGAGTTGCTCCACTCCACCACTGAAAATGGAACCTTAGTAGACACGCGTCAAAGGGTATTTACAATGTGTGAATTGCACAACTAAGAAACCTTGAAATTTGTCTAAAAATAAAATAAAGAGATTGTCTCAAAACTAGGTAGATGTCTATGCCTGTCACTTGAGCCATACATGCAGATTAAACAGTTCACAAGCCAATATTTTAGTTGCTTTATAAACATGATGCATTTCTCCAAATGGAGACAAAAGTAAACTCTTATTAGTACTGGATAAAAATGATTCTGGGCTCAAGCACTGGAAAATATTGACGCAGATCACCCTACAATCCTGAGTTATAAGCTGACTTTGAGTTGTATAATAATATACATTTTGACATTTTCTCAAGGAGATATTTGGAAGTGTGTAGTAGATACATCCCTCTGAAATATGTTATGGTTGTTTAACAGATAAGTTTGTCCCTTCATCACTTTAGTGAGTAAACCATTTTTACTGAGTGTCAATTAAGTTGACAGCTATGTTTCGTACAAAAATTTTGAATTAATTAATGGAGAAACTTTCATGAAAGCAGTGTACTAGGATGTGAACCAACCAAATCCTACGTGTGTGTGTGTGTGTGTGTGTGTGTGTGTGTGTGTGTGTGTCTATGCACATTATATTGTATATGTATAGATTTAATGTTTGTATGTATGTCTATTATTTAAGTATTTATCCTACATATTGTACTTTTTTATGGACAAAAAACGAATTACATACTATGAATGACTGTTGTCCGGAGAGCTGTTTGCACATTTACAAAATGTACAACATATTTAAGTATTATTAGTTTGCCTTCATTAGTTTGCCTCCACAGTGAAGTTGTCTTTGATCTAGGACCAACCTATGGCTAGCTGCTCAACTCAAAATGGAAGCATTTGGAGACCACATTGCTGCCACATTAGCTGTTCTTATTGAGTGCCATGCCCAATCAAAATGTAACTTCTTCATCTATTGCTAATCTTTTCCTGATACAATAATAATTTGTCTCTGATTTAAGTATTTTATTTTTTACTATGACGATCTTTATATATGGAAAGTGCATTAACTAAAAAAATATATATAAATAAATAAGTGGGCCTACCTATATCTATCTATATTAGTATTGTAGTAAATATCACTCTTCAATACCCAGGTTTTCATTTCTGAATATAAACCAAAAATCCTTGCAAGATGTTCAAAATATGTCCAAATGTTAAATACCATGACATTCAGTAGAAAATAGAAAAAATAACATAAATAAAAACAACACTGTTCACATCATCTCGGCTCCTAAACCTGTCCTTTCAGTAACATGATGCTGAATGTCTGTCAGAAATCCATGACAAGACTTCAAAGCAGTCACACAGTAACTGATGTTGCAGCAACTAGCATTATGTTTACACCCACCACACAGACCAGAGTGTACTTTGGTTTGTTCAGTCAGTCTAAACCTCCCAGCTAGGCTCTGAAGTTTCAAACACCTTCCCCGGTATGATGTGCGATTGCAGACACTTTCATGTATCTCAGTCTATCAAAGTTTGCAATGCTCTCATTTTTTTTACCCCCGTTGGCACTGTCCCCTAATTAGATTATACTCAAGGAATATGCAGAGTTCAGAACACCAATTTGGGTCCCAGACAGTATAAAATGTGCCGTTACACTACTGGTATTAAGGGGATGCAGACGCGGTCTTTCAGGCAGAGAGAAGCTAGTATCTCTTTCGGTGCCTTGTTTTTCTCTCTCTCTCCCTCTCTTCTCAGGGCCCCAAAATGTAGATAAAACACATTTTTTGGTTACACATGACCTAGAAAAAGCAGGGTGCAGAAGGGATGTGAGATTGTGGCTTGAAGGAAGATGTCACCACTTATAGTGTGTTTGCCATCAATGAGGGTTAATTGTGTATGCAGCACTTAGGAGGTGACAATTTGGACTGATCTATCTCTCATTAAGGAATATGTCCTGCCTTGACAAGGCAGGACCAATACTTCTTATTTTGTAGATGATATTGAAGGGAGGGCTGAAGGTTTGGTATTTAAATTACCAATAGGTGTTTTCCAAAAGAGGGATGGATGGAAAAAAAAAATCCATCCTAAAATATTATCGTTCCAGTGAACCATGGTGCTCCCTTAGTAATCACTGTTTTCGTTCAGTCTGTTGCAATTCTATCATTTACTTTGAAACGAGGAGTCTGTATTTGAAGAGACGGGCCAACAAAAGCATTCAAGGGAACAGCTGTGGGTAATTAGAGTGGCCTAGGAATGGCCAGGGATACAAAGTAAACATGGAACTGTGGAAAGCATCCACAGTCAACAACATTAACAAATGTTGGAGAGGGAAGCTACTGAATTTGTGAAGAATGTGCACTGGGAATGGAAAGCATGGGAGCATGAAGGCAGCACATGGTGAAAATTAAACCCATTCAGCCTGTGGCTAAGAGGACTGTTTCTTTTTTTCTTATGATGCTGGACTCTGGGGAGGCAGAATGTCAGAGGACAACTGTAACAGGTAAATGCTTCACATCAAACCAAATAGAACAAACGTTCTAAAAATGATTTTGACATCTAGTGCAACATCTTTGTCAGATATGGTTGTTTGCAACAGTACACCGCGTTTGATATCTGATTAGTAGTTGTTGTTGAAAGCTCTGGAAAACAGTACACAAACGACAATTGAATAGACATACTTGTTCAACTAGCTTGAGGAAACCTAAGTCTAGTAGCCTGGTGACCCAGAGAGCTCAACCATTTTCATGCATACCCCTGAAAGATGTGAGCCACTGAGTGGCAAGTGGTTCTACTTTAAATCGCTGACAGGTCTCAGAATTGGAGAAGATTGGCAGGCAAAAGTTGTTCTCTTGTGATTGTATGTGTGCCCTCAGTTGGTCCGTAGTAACTTTTTAGTCCTTCACCATTCCAGCAGCTGGTATAGTTTCTGCCTCGTGAGGCTTTTTGGATCTCGTAGTGCTTTTAACAGATTTTGCCTGGAGAAACGTGTTGTAAAGGAGATGGATTCAGTATCTAGCAGAGCAGGTTGTCCATAATTATACCATTTCAAAAGGGAGGCTATTATTTTTCTCATGTGACCGATGTAAGTCAGAACGATAAGTTAATCAGAGAGAATAACTATGAATCAAAGGATGGAAGGGATGGAATTGAATTTCCCGCTTTATTTATTTTTATCAAACATAGTCACAAAATATAAATAACACAGTTGATTGCTTTTTTCTATTTTTTTTTACAATTACATACATAAAAATTAAACTAAAGTGTACGGCTTTGTGATGTATGCAAATAATTAGGACAATACAGAATCTACACAGGAACACGTTTCTTTGTGTGTGCAATGGCACCATGACTACTATTTAGCCTATTCTCCTTAAACAGACCCAATTTATTTCTGATTGCTGTCTTTTTAATTCTCTAGGCTACTTTTAAGATGTTATAACAATATTTATCATTTGGAAAATCTGCATGTTTCTGGGTGGCAATGAATATGACAAGAACCGGGGGATGGTTAGAATCTGCTAGACACTGTATCCTTAACTTTCAAAGCCAGGCTAAACTTCAGAGAGAACATTCATTTGCTTTTTGTTTAAGCTTTTGTCTTGAAGAAACAAAATACTGCCTTTCTTTTACAGAAATCTCATCCAGAACAAAAAAAAACGCACAACTCTCCATATGGAACCATTTATTTCACTTCTTATATTTCAAAAATATACCAAATGCACAATGGTTGTCAATTCTTTCACTATGTTTGAGTTTTTCAAGTTTTTCTTTTATGATGTGCTCTAAACACCATCAGGAAAAAAATCTATCTGAAAAGCTGAGGGTAAATAGAAAAGGAATGTTGTAACACACGCTTTGATGTTGAATCATTAATATTATGATGTCGTCAAAATAATATTTTAAATTAATTATAATAACTATTGTCAGCATGTTTTCTTTTTAATATATATATATATATATATATATATATATATATATATATATATTGGATATCAGCTTCGACTTATTGAATTTGTAAATGTGGTACATCACCAAGATGAGTACACTCTGAACGCCATTGTGAATGTAGCGATTTCTGTCATTGAATACATCATCAATGGGTTGCATATAGAAGTCAGTCCCGATTTCTCCCAGATATCATGTCCTGATTTCAGCCCTATTCCAGGCCTGCTACGCAGTTGCCCCACGCAAGGCTGATGGATGAGTGCTACTATGAGCTCATGGCTGCAGATGTCCCATTAGAGCCTCAGGTGAATGTTGCCAGCTGCTCCTAAAGCTCGCTCTCTCGCTCTCTCGCTCTCTCGCTCTCTCGCTCTCTCGCTCTCTCGCTCTCTCGCTCTCTCGCTCTCTGGCTCTCTGACTCTCATCCAGAAGCAAGTCATACAATAATGCACACGATAGATACATTTTTTGTTTATATGATGTTTGTAAAACGGCTTGGCTCTGTCAGGAGGACTTTAGTGGGATAAAGTTTATCAGGAACAAACTACTTGGCCTATGCATGTGGTCTGCATGCTTTAAATACACGTTAAACTGATATTTGTTATCATGTTACTGGTCATTGGTTCTGTATGTATATATGCAGATGCAATTTGATATTTCAGGTTCAACTCTACGGGTGAGGATTACACGACAGGTGGAGATTATAACACTCGAGCTGAATAGTTGAGTTGCATGGTTGCATCGCCTTTATAAAGGCTTGATGTATCATCTGGCCAGGAAGATGTTGGACAAAGTATGCACCCTCCTGAAGGTGAGCGCGAATCATTAGTTTGAGTTTTTGAAGTGCTTTTGCCTTTTGATGTACCCATGCTCTCTTTACGCATCTTGGCCCGCCCCAAGGATATTTGATATCGCTCCTGAACATTTCCAGTTAGGAATAATTTGAGCTGAGCATCTGTCAAAGGAACAGCCATTTAAATACATTGGTCATGGTTAAAAAGGCATAAAATTAGGGCAGATTAGTTCGAAGCACCGTCGTCTCTGGACTCTATTTTCTGCTCTTGTCTGACATTTTTCAACCTGGGGCACAAGACCAGATTAAAAGGAACAGACTTCCGTGTCCAGTTCATTAAGAATCACAACACCAGGTGGGTTTCCACCTTCCCCGTTTGCCCTTTTCCTGACCATCCCTGCCTGCTTCGGCCACTGTGGAATATCCGGTGTGTGTGTTTTTGTGTGTGTGTGTGTGTGGGTGTGTGGATTGCATTAGCATCTCACTTCCTTGATATTTTATTTATAAATGTTGAGGAACGTCGGGACTAGACTAGATTTCTTTGTTTCTCTGATGCCGGCAATAACAGGGGACCGCTGCTGGTCCCCTGTGTCCCCACTTCAAACGATTCGCTCAGCGGTTCCATGCGGGGCTATTCCATCGGACCTTTATCACGGTGTACAATCTGAGAGGATGTTCCGTTGCCAGTAAAAACCTTGAAAGAGCATGCATTACATCCTTTGAAAGGGTTAGCTGCTTGTGCTCTGTGCATCTGACTCGGCCAGTTTCAAAAAACCTTTTCAGCGCCTTCTTCCATCCGTCCATGCAACACCCGCAACCACCGGTCCGCTTAACAGGACACGGTATGGATCAATTCAAAACCAAGATGGCCCTTTGTTAATTAGTACTGAGAATTTCTTAGATACATTGAAGTTATTTTTTCATCACAATAGAAAAATATACATGCATATATAAAACCTGAAATATGGTATATTGGATATAAAGTAATTTGGACACTTGTGTCCCTTATGTAAGAATGGTCAATAATGCATTGTTTCCATAATGTTGCATATACTGTCAATAATCTCTACCTCTACCTGGTTTGTCCCTTTCTATCTCCGCCTGTGTTCAAGCTTGAGGATGGACATAAACAACACATTAGTTCCAGGTCGCCTTGGACCGTTATGAGGCAGACGACTTGCGAGGGATAGTGAGAAGGTAATGCCTTGAGGAGCAGCTGGTCAATATTAGCCAGCAGGGTCATATTAAAGCCTGTGTTTGTTTAACTTGCTCCCTCTTGCTCATCTCCCTCCCACACATGTGCGGTGCATTACACCGTCCATATTTTAAAATGTATTAGAAATCAGAACAATTCCATACACTATGCATAAAGAGGTTGATTGATCACAACATAAAAAATACCACTGTTGTGTTGAGCCCCGCAGTATACTCTATCCTATATATACAGTTTTCTGTGCTTTTGTTAATACATAACAACAATGCAACTTAAGCATAGGAAAACCTTATTTTCTGGACCTTCTGATGTGCTCATGGCCAGATATGTACATGCTTTTCAAATTAGAGGGGGCCATTGCCAACGTTAAGGTTTGATTGGGTGTTAAGTAAGCAAAAATGAGGAGCAGTTAATCTGTGTGACTCTCCTTTACCTTCCTCTGCCTGGGCTGCCGTCGAGGGGAAGACAGAGTTGGAGGTGGACACTCTTGTACGTGTGGAATGGCTTGTCAGGGTTCATTAGCCCTAGCACTCTCTATCTCAGGAGCAACTTGGCCAGTGGTTAAAGGCAATTTCCATTACATGAATTCATTTTTTATTAACTACCCGTACCATTTCCACCTTACTTTTCCCTTTCCTTTTTCCTTGTCGATCGCTCTCCCTCTCTGACTGTCTCCCACTTCCAAGGGATTCCTGTGGGGACGGAGCTCTGGAAGCCTTGCTTATTCTCGCCACTGTCTTCCGTTTAATTGCTCGACGCTCTGCCGCTGTGTCTGCACCCCTTCTCCAGCCCCACGCCTCAGGGCCAGCTTCCACTCACCCTGATGTGAGTAACCTTCTCTAGGTCTCTGTGGTGTCTTTGCCAAGGACACCACGGCTTTTACACCAATTTAACATCTTAATGCTTACGCTTTAGTCCCAGCAGATCCCAGGTCTGACATAAAGGAGACACTCGCTTGTAACCTATAAGTGGAAGGAGGAGAAAAAGTTACATGTTTAGATTAGCTTTCTCATTATACATATGTTTTTGGAGGTCTCTTGTAGCATGGCTTTTCCAGTGAAGTAAATGTCAATTCTCTGATAACGTGGTGTGTGTGTGTGTATGGGTAAGTGTGTGTGGCAAATGGCTGGCTCTGATATCCATTTCACCCATGACCCCAGCAATCCACCACTGATTAGATCTGTGGGGAGTGTTTGTCCATGAGTAACACAGGCTTTTCCAGCAGCACTCACTGTAGAATAGGAGTAAGTAGCTGCTCAAACGCTTCTCTCTGATTGCCACATGGGATTGCGTGGAATAGAGAAGGAGGTGAAAGACCAGGAATCTGCCACGGAATTTAATTAGAAAGACAAGATGCTTTTGTCCTCCACTAAGTTGCTGCAGGCATTCTTTAATTGCCCAATTCTCTCAATCTAATAGCTGCCCCTCTCTGTTAAGTTCATTAGAATTAATTTTGAAAGGTTGTTAGAATGTTGAGCCGAGGGATGTCAATACATTTTGCGTTACTGTACTCCATTAAATCTCATTAGCTAAGAGCCAAGCCTTACCCCAGCTTTTCTGTGCCTCTTTGAATACCATTAGCCAGATTTGTGGCGTATTTTAAATAGAAGTCTTTAAAAATGCTATATATTTAAAATTGGTTTTGATATTTAGTGCATAAGATGACATGTATATAAAAAGTGGTTGCTTTTAAACAAACACCTCCATCAAAAGTAACAAAGTATGCAAGGACGTACAAGTTAGGATGTACAATTAGCCCGTAACCTACTGTTGCCACTACATGCTTTTAATAAAAGTAAACACAGATAAGTTCAAGGTACCTTGTAGGTCATGCAGAAAGTGGCAGACTAGGGAACAGTTATAAAATATATACTCATTCTGAGTGTGAAGTTGCCTGGTCAGAAAAACTCAAACTTAAATTGTTAATTTAATGATAATTTGTAATGAGTAACAATTTGATAAAGTTATCTGAGTAGGTCCAGCTATGAAACTTGAATTTGGAAGCATTTTGGTTTTCCTTAGATGGTCTTCAATCCTAGAGGTGAGGACGTTGGTTTAGCCTCAACACAGCCACGTTAATTTGATCAAATTTAAAATATTACTTTATTACTATATCTTAACAGGATCAATCAACAGTTCCTGCTGATGAGGTGAACATGACAACCACCTATCCAATATACAGACCTAAATCAGACAACTGGTATTTCTGGCACTTGAAAACAAAACAAGAATAGATCAGTTTGGATAGTTGTTGTAGCCTATTATTCGTATTTGTTGGCAGTTGCTGCCTTGTTTTGCCTCCAGCTCACGCTTTGGACGTAATGATGACGTTGACTGAAAAAAGATCTATTGCCAATTCCCAATGTTTTACTGACCTATTCAAGGCCAAAGGGTATTCCCAAGGTGTAAGGGTATTTCTAAATTCCACATAATCTCTCACATTCACGCACAAGCACAGACACACACACACACACGCACGCACACGCGCACACACACACACACACACACACACACACACACACACACACACACACACACACACACACACACACACACACACACACACACACACACACATATATATACTGTGTAATAAGTATTCCCAGCAACTAGATAAACTAGATAAGTCCTTCACATGGGAAGCACTTTGTTGGTAAGATTACTTCAGCATTTGCCCACCATTCCTCACCTTATTATCACTTCTTTCTCTCCACTGTTGAGTTGCAGCCCAGCGTTTTAATGCTAAACTCTAGTTCATCCCGGGCTTTTCCACGGGATCAAGTATTTTATTATGGTTAATCATAAAGTATCACACATAAGCTCAATGTCTTCAATGGTGGAAACAGGATCATGCGCATGGTGGGTGAAATCAAGGGTGGAAACCTACTTTCTGTGCTTGGTTTAGAAGAAGTGGTCCAAAGTTTTACGTTGCCCAATATTTTATGGTTTCATGATCCTTAGAGGCACAAATTGTAAGCTGTTTTTTTTCTCAGCAAGTTTAAGGCCCTATGAATAAAACAGATTGGTTTGCTTACTTATACTGTAACTTTGTTTCTCTGAATATGCCGTCTTAAATATTGTATAGATAATGAACACACGTCAGGAAATGCTCATATTAGTGTCAGACATCAACTGTGCATGACAGCAGTGTTTTTGTTTATTTTACTATGCTTGTTTTTTTACTAATGCAAAATCAGTGCATATGAGTTTGATTCCATCAGGCTGTGCAGATCTGTGGTGTCAATAAACAAGAGGGTTGTTTTTGCTTATTGGATTTACTGTAGTTTTATATATTTTTTTGATCTACCGCTGTTTTTCTTCTTTTTTTCCCGCTCCCCCACTCCCACCGTACTTCCACTCCCAAGCATCCAGCGTAGTTCAGGGACTGCATACCTGCTGTTTTAAAGGTTCATTTCAAACTAACATCTAACATCAGAGGCTGACACCAAAGGCACCCCGCCTTTGATTGATTGTTGAGACCATTGATCTAATTTTGAAACCTTTTGAATTTTCCCCCCACCGCACACCGCCTCTACTCGCATGGCGTCGAAGGAACTTAATTTCCCTTCGCCTCACGCAGAGCCCTCGATCACCCAGGTGGAGAGAACCGGGTGAATATATAAATAAAGTAAGCGAAGAAACGGGGGCCTCTCACAGCGGCACAGAGATGTTTATAGACTGGATCAATTAAATTTGTTTTATTTGGAACGGTGGGGCTCCGTAACTCAATAAGAGGTAATGTGGTAGAGATCGGCCCACGCTGTGTGACCATTAGACCAGAGAGTGTTGCTTTGTATTAGCATGCAGTGAATTAGAGCCTGAGCCAATCAGCAGTGAGTTTTAAAGTGAGGAGGAGATGTGGGTGGGCGGTCTCTTGGCCAGCGGTCTGCGGTGGAGATCACAGGTGAAGCCTGGCTGGCCTGGACCTCTCCAGGCTGAAGATGAGTTGCGATTGCCCCCACCGACCCGAGCAGTGGGGGTTGGGGTGGGGGCTGGGGGGGGCAGAACTAGTTTAGGGAACATATGAAAGAGGCAGAGTAAAAGAAAGGAGGTGAGGTTACACGCTCAGCATAGGATGGAATAGGGTGGGAGTTGGTTTGTAGGATAAAGAGTAGTGGCGATTTATGTAGTAATAATTAGTAGTTAACGACATTAACAACATTCTAATCTCTCAGATGGGTGTGAGAACGACAACACTAACACCTTAGAACCCTGAGGTGATGTTATACTTCTACTTTCTCTTAATACAACATTAAATTAGCTAATGTCAAATATTGTATAATAATCGGTCCACAAACTAGGAAAAGAAACAATCAACTGCCAGATTTAGTTGGGGGTGCACTCGGGGTGGGCAATTGAATTTTTGGGGAGCATGTGCCTCTCTTTAAAGGGAATAAATAAAGTGTGTGTGTGGTTGTGTGTGTGTGTGTGTGTGCGTACTCGCCTTGGCTAGTATCAGTGAACTCACAAGTGTCACTTGCAATGTCTGAGAAGAGCAGGAACACGGACTGCCTTAGGACATTGTAACAGAGTCCCTCGTGCCACCAGCCAGCCCCTCCCCCTTCGACACAATTACCCGCTCATGTCTAATTGGCATCTGAGGCTTCCCTGCTTGATGGACCATGGCCTCATCAGCATGAAGTGGCAGGGCAGCGGCGCCCGCCAAGCTGTGACTTAGCTGGTATCACGCTTTATTGCTCAGGCCCTCCCTCCCTCTCGCTGCTTACATCATTTGCCAATGTAAATTTACTCCTACGCCTAATTAACAATGTCAGTTGCTCGTTTAATCCGAACGGACACAAGAGCTTCCCCCCGTTTCCCGGGCGCTTCTGTCGATTGCAATAGCTAGTGAGCGGCGCTGGCGTAGCCGGCGGTCGGTGGCCCTTGTTGTCGTGGTGACGCCACGCCTCACTGGATGAATGAAGCCACCCCTCACTCGCTTCGAGCCGTGCCGCGACTTGAGTGGCGGGGAAGGAGGAAACGGATACAAGTAACTTCCCCGATCGTGTGCAAAATTAAAAAATCAAGTTCATCCAAGCCGGGTCTGATGGATGAACCTGAACCGTCTAGCGTGGGCAGCGATGCAGGCGATGGTGGCCGACAGGCCTGCGTCTGGAGATGAGCTCTGTGATATTTGAATTGACCGCTCCACAGACAAACAATCATACCCTCAATTTGATTCCCTTCCTCTCCCTTATCCGTGACTGCACAGTGGCTTAATGGGCTATTCTAAAAGGAAACTGCCTCTGGATTCTTGCACACTTGTCATTAACCAAGCGAGCCTATTGTTAATAAATGACAAGCCTGTGGAATATCGATTGGTTAACCTTCAAACTGGTGCCATACAATAGAGACTGCAGAATTATCGGCCGCTATCAAAAGTGGGCAGCGCTGCAGTGTGTGTGTCTGTTTCTGGGTCTTTGTGTGTGTTTGTGAGTGGGTAGGTGTGTGTTTCTGTGTCTTTGTGTACGTGTGTGTCTTTGTGTACGTGTGTTTCTGTTTCTGTGTGTGTGTGTGTGTGTGTTTGTGTGTGTGTGTGTGTGTTGGATTTTCAGATGCATGTCAAGGAATCAACATGAAAAGTTTTCCTAAGACCAGGAAGGCTTCTAAATACTGATTTCGGCTGCGCTTATCATTGTATGGCTAAGCGGTTGGGGTTAAACATAGCTGGGTTCTAGTGTACAAAGCAAAATCCCCCGCACCCTCCACCTCTACTCCACCCACTCATTCATCCTGCCAGGATATTAGATCAGACTCCTTGCTTGTAATGGTGGCAGGGTCAGTGAGCATCTCTATCACATAACCACCCGTCCCACGCACACGCATACACACACACACACAGCCATTTACTTTTTCTGCCGCACTGCAGGGTAATCAGGACAGTGGCTCTTTATGAGACAAAGGGATTTACACTACAAAGCCTGACACACGAACCCTTCTCGTTTGCCTCCAGACTCAAAGCCTAAATGCACAACAAGAGGCGAAAGGGAGTTCAGTTTGAGTGTGTCCAATTTAGTCTAATTGCATGTATTCATTTGCATGCAGCGACGACTCCGATAGTGACAGGCCAGTGTATTGCAGTTTTGACTTTGCTGTTGCGAGTGTTGCCTCAAAGTGTCACCGCTTTGAATGTGTCCATTCTCTCTGGATTCTGTTTTGCAAGACAATGTAAAGCAACATTCAGAGTTAATCTAGCTTCTCACCCGATATGAGGATGGGACAAAACATGAGAAGGGATACCATTTTAATTCAGAGTGGGTGACGCGATCTCAAAAACTTTACTCTTTGTTCATTATTGTAGTACATGGTGGAAATGTTTTCCAGCAATGGTATCCCAGTGATATCTGGGATTTGAACATTTTGATAATGAGGTACTCTAACCTCTAATAATAATACTGAATAGTTAACAAAGCTATATTTTAGAGTTGATTGCATCATTTTGAAGTAGGACATTTTCAGACCAAAGAGCCCTGAGCTATTCAAGATTCATAGCAACTCTCCCAGGAAATTCATATTTCATTGGGGCATATTAGAGGGTTGTGCAGAGCCTCTGCTATGAATCTGGACAGTAATAAATATAAATTCCCTCGGGCAAAGAGCTCATAGGTTTTGTTTGTGTTGACCAATGGGACTACAGCTTCAAAAACCTTAAGTAGAAGCACTGCTGGATATTGGAGCAGGTGGGTTCTTGGCTTCAAAGACCTATGGATAAGCCACTAAAAGAAATCTAAAGCCCAGCTCTGAAATGTACTGAACATCTCACTGCTTCTTCTCACCCAAGACACAGGAAGCTCACAATGTGGTTTCAGCCGGCTCAACAGTACTTTGATGCTACCCATTCCATAACTTTTGTTAGTTTATTAGTCTGTCTTTTTTATATGTATTCCAAATGATAGTCTTTCTTTAAAAGGAATCGTGAAGAAGTTTCCATGGACTTTTGCGTTTATGATGAGGGGTCGATCCATCTAGTTTTTTTTTTACCAGAGTTGGTATATTGATGGATGTTCTTAAAGGTTGCTTGTGAAGCTGATTTTATTGCCAAGTGAGTCCGAAGACAAAAACTTATTTTTTACCTCCATCCATGTTTTACAAACATCTTGAACATGAGCAGCACTTCTCTGAACTTATTATTGAAAAAATTACAGCCTTCTTTTATGGACCAGCTATCCTGCCTAAAGGGCATCGAGCAAATCACTGAATTAATAAATTGCAGATAATTTCTTAAAGGATTGTTTTTCAAATAAGCGTAACAATCTCTTTCTTCAATATTTGGGCCTTGGACCATATTTCGCCCTTAAAGAATAAAATAAACTGGTCAACAGGTGTGCAGTGCAGAGGTCAAGTCCGTTGTGGGTGATATATTTTTAACATTTACGCCATTTGAGAAACCTAAAACTGGCAGGAAGTTAGGCTTTCACACTCACTCAGCCTCTCTCTATATATCGTGACTTTTTTTGTAGGGTTGATGCGTTGTGCATTTCTTCACCTTATTTGAATCAAACCTGCAGTCAGCCAATTTTTATCATCTACAGAGTGAGGATTCTGTGAGGGTCTCTGAAGATACTACATTTACATGTTGAATTCGGAGTAGTGGCAATATTAGAAAGCACAGATGATTTAGGTCATTTTTGAATGAGCTGTTGAATTTGGACCATCTGTGACCCATTAAATCATAAGAAATCCCTGGTATTTTTAAGATGCATGCTGGGTTTTGAAAATTGTTACTAAATCTTTACTGGGGCAATACAAATAATAGAGCACAAGGATATAGGCATATTTTTTCGAAGTCATTTCAGCTTGTCTGTTGAAATTACTCTGGTAACATAAGTATAAAGAATTTCTATAAGGATACGTTTGATGTATGCCGATGGAAGGGAGTATTTGATGGTATGCATTCACCTTGCTGTAGTTTTTTTTTCTTTATTTCATTTGGCCTTTGTCTAACTTACTTACTAACTTGCTGCATGGCTACCCTTTTTGTGGCTGAAGATTGAACTATAAAAAACAAAACAAGATTTCTACAATAATTGTACTTTGTGTCACAGGAGTATTTTCTGAAGGCAAATAATAATACACTGATGTAAAGAAGGAAATGGCCTCCAAGTCTCCATCTTAGTTTAAGAAACAATGTTTTGGAAAAAATATTCTACGATTGTCTTTTGTTTGCCTGTAGAGGGTGATGTTGCCCTGGACATGAGCTCATCTCCAGCCTGTTTCAAAGCAATCACAATTATTACCACTACTCTTTACTCTGTAATTCGTATTTCAGCTTCCTTTATTACAAGTTATTCATTATATTATTGTCAGCAGCTATAAAATGACAGTGTTTATCTCAAACGGCTACATAACAATTGTCTTCAGATGTTTTGACCAAAAAACAACCAGATTATTCTTTTGTTGTCGTTTATAAATTCTCTTGAGATGTATTTTCTGACGACAAGAACATACTTATGAATTGTAATTAAAAACGTATCCATATTTTTACTGCAAGTCTCCAGTAAAAGATAATGAGGGTTATGATCAACGCTCAAGGTGTAATGGCTGTAAACCACAATTTTTCATAAAGGACATTTGCGTAACTCAGACTGGACTTGCGCTGCAGGGGTGAGAGCGGTGCTGCTGAAGATGGCTCCAGCCCTCACAAGAAACACAGTGGCCATTTTGTGGCGAGTGCGGTGGTGCGGTAGAGATGAGATGGTTAACACCCTTCCGCCTCTCTCCCACCCCCCCACCCACTCTTATTCTCTCTCTTTCTCTCTTCCCCCTCTTGGCGCGCTCACTCGACTATGTAGACACTACATCTCCGGTGACAGTATGACCACTGCTGCATGTTCTGATGCGTTCAGCATACCTTCATTGCATCATAAATAAATCAGAGAAATTACTTCTTTTTTTTTTCCTCTCTCGCTTTTTCCCCCTTGCACAGTCCCCTGTTCTTTATATCTCTCCCCCTTTCTGCTGCCCCTGTTGTCTGAGGGGGGAGAGAGACAGCTAGGCTAGGAAAGAGGAAAATATTAGGTTTTCTGTTTTCCTCTCCCCTCTTTCTCCTTTCTTCTCTTCCCAGTGCCGGAATCCCTCTTCCATCCACCAGCCTCCGTTTGCATTATCTACAAAATAAATACATTCTTTTTGCTCCATAATGATATGCAGTTTCTTGTTATGACATTATCTGGTGTAATTTTAATTTAAATGTCAGGGATGTGATGGATTTTCCTAATTAACAGGATAAAAAAAAAATTTGAAACAGGGAGAAAGAAAACAAAGTGGCTGGCGGTTTTTCTTCCTTTTTGGTTTTGTGGCTGCAAAGTGTCATAGATTGTTATTTGAACTTAAAGAACACACACACACACACACACACACACACAGACACACAGACACACAGACACACACAGACACCCACCTCTACACCTTGTGGGGCTGTAGATTTCACGAGCAGGCGAGGTAGGGATGGGTGGATGTAGGCAGAGGATGTGTGTGTGTGTGTGTCGGGGGGGGGGGGGGGGGGGGCGGGGGGCTATGTGTGGGGAGATTGTCAAGAAACCCCTCCCTACCCTCCCCTCTGCCCTCCCTATTCCTAGCTCCTTCCACTCCCCACCCCCCCCCCCCCCTTCCTGTAATCTCCACTCCTCCACGGGTAGTCTCAAACCTTGTGTTCGTCCACCGCCAACCAATTACCTGGCAGCCCCGGCCTTATCCCCAGCGCAGGCGTGATGCAGCTGCATGATGGGGGTTTTGTATATTGAATTCCATCTCCCGGTGAGATAAAGGGTGTAGGAACAGGGCTCCGCCGCTGTGCCAGATAAGTGTTTCTCACAAACCGCACCTCGCCGCTTCTTCAGACACTGATTGTGGAGAAAAGAGACATTGGGGATGGCGGGAGTGGAGGGGGGGGGGGGGTTGTTGCCGTGTGATGGGGCCCCAATTTCAGCATGATTTCCCCCCCCTGTTTTTAATTTGCTATAAACCGGACCGACTTTGATCCAGCTGTTCAGCGGCGTGATGGGTGTTGTTGTCCCGTACCGCGGGCCCCACGACCGTACGCACACTACGCCAGACGGATCAATATTCAAATGGTTGAAGGCCGCTCCCGCGTTGACCTCTTTTTCGTCGACAAAACGCGCACAAATGTACCGGCGTAAAAACCAGGATTCATCTTCATTAAACCACCGCGGTCCAATCTGCGGCGTGAACAGTCGTGGGCATCTGCAGCGCTCCCGCAGAGTATGAGCCTCCACCCGGAGTCATCCCGTCTCACTCAGTCCTATTTGTAAGATGTCGTGAGAGCTCTCCCCCCGGTACGGCGGTGGCCAGAGCAGGGGCCGGGCTATCTGTCTCTGTCCGGGGCCGCTGTGGGGAACCCCGCGCCTCATGGCTTGTCCTGGGGAACAATATATGTGATGGAACGCTCGTGCATCAAACCCGCGGGCCGTTTGACAGCGGAGGACGGCGACATTGAAAATAATGACCGCGGCGATATGTATCCGAGGATGGGAAAAAATGGACAGGTGTGGGCAGTGTGAGTCATCACCCCCTCCTGATCCTGGCAACGCCGAGCCCTGTAGGTGAGCTGCTGGAAGGTGAGCTATAGGATAGACAATTATGGGTGTGAATGTTTATAACGCACATATTCAAGAAATCTTTGACAGAAGTGGTCCGGCTTGTTCATCTTTTGTCAATAGACAATATACTTTAACTTGGATCCTTATCTATGTATGCTTCTCCTCACCAACTCATTCAGTCTCTCTTCTCTTCTCACGATAATATCCGGAATGCCCAAAAAACACACATTCACACGCACACACAAAATGCTTCAGTACACACACACGCACACGCACACACACCCACACACACACTCTGGCCACACCTGGAACAGATAAAGGTTCTTTCATGTTTTTGCGAGGCTATCCTGAGGTCAGCCAGCGCTGGTGTTGAGAGCCAGTTAAACAAGGAGAACGCAGAACTGCAGGAGGAACGAAATGGAACTGTATGCATCCAGGTGTTGCAGAGTAGAGGATGGTTTATTTCCCGCCCTCCTCCCCCCCTCACAACATGGCATCCTAGCCGTCCCACATCTCATACTACCTGTGTCCCTGAACGCCAGAGACACAATGACACACTGCCTTGTGACATTTAAATGATCAACATTGCAGCAGGTGAATAAAAGTGTTGTTTGCCAGGTTTGTATTTATTAATTTTTTTTGTTGTGTTTCATATGTCTGTGACTGGAAAGCTGCTTTTGTGGAATTCTGTGCCACAGTTAACATTCCCCATATTAACCCGCATCCTGAGGGCTTCTCTCTTCCACTCACTTTGATGTGATACAAGCTTGTGGAAATGTCTTGGAGAACTCACTCTCTTCCCTTGTCACATACAAACGCACACACCGATTATTTCACAGGTAATTTTGCTGGTTTACAGCAAGCATTACTTTCATTTATTCTCAGGATGTAGGCCTATAATCTGTTGCATTGCATCATTTCCAAATTAAATGATTAATGCTATTCAATTCTGAACACTAACTATGCACCAGATTACGACAGAGTACATGAATCCATTGAATCCCTAATATTTCACTTGAACCTGCCTCGCGTCAAATTGTGTGTGTGACGGTGGGGTCTGGTTGGCTTCGCCCAGCCTCAGTGTCTTAAAGTGTGTGAAACACAGAGCGGGAGCGGCCCGTGACACCCGTGTCACTGTAAAGTTTCCAGTGCAGGTGTAATTCCCCGTAAAACGTCCTATCATTCAGCGCCCTTTGGGAGCGCGGCGTCTCGGGGTGTGAAAATCAATAGGGTAGCGGAGAAGGGATTGGATGTGGACTCAGTGCCCGGTCCTACTGAGGCGGGCGGTTAGGGTAATTCTGTAATGGCATGGGATGAGTTTTCACGATATCCAACGCTCCATCTCAGTCGGGTAAATGTTTTACAATGCCATCATTTAACCCTTCCTACCCATTCCAGCTTCCCGGCCCCTCCTCCGCTACAGCCTCCGTCAAGGGACCACCGGCACACACGCAGTCTAGCAGAAACACACACACACACGCACACACGGACGCTCACGCACACACAAACACACACACACACGCTCTCGCACATACATACCCACACTCACACACACACACACACACATACATACACAAAAACACTCATACACACACAAATATACTCACACACATACTCACACACACGCTTATACACCTACACACACACACACACACACACGTATTTATGTATATGTATGTATGTATGTATGTGCATATGTCTGTGTGTGTGTGTGTTTAAGTAAGGGGATGGGGGTCGAGGGGTTCCTCACCCATCCAGGACCCCCCCCCCCCCCCCCCCCCCCCCCCCCCCCCCCCCCCCCCCGCTCAGCCTCACCTCCCTGGGAGTGCATTCAGGCTCCTAATGCTCTATAACCTTGCAGAGATAGCCTGGGGCGTCCTGGCGTACTGCTGATGTTCAGAACCCCCTGGTTGTTTAAAAGGGAAGCCATGTGGAAAACATGCATTGAATCGTACAAGATACTGCATGTATAATGTAGCGCCGAGCACATCATATAGGCCCCGCGAATATTGATGCCAAAGACGGGGCGCGTTTAAGCATGCCAATGGTATGCTTAAGGGGAGCCGCTCGGTTAATTCCTACATAAACCATTGATTTCAAATAACCTGGTTCTAGTAACAAATAATGAAATGAGGGCAAAAGGGGTAGCTTATGTGATTAATTTGAATTGAGCAATTATCCGCCTACTGTAATTGTGAATGAATAAAGCCTTTGTTTGAGTGAGGGTCGGACGGACAGTCGGAGCAGAGGGGATCCCAAGGCAGGCTTGCAGCCTGTATCGCCTGATGTGTTTCAGCTCATCCTGCCTGCGTGAACACAGCACAGAGATCTCATTGTGTCCGTGTGGATTGGCAGCAACAGCAATCGCTTGTTTCTGATTTATTAGATAGCCGAGGAAATTAATTTTTGTTCCAAAATGCGCGGACGGAAATTAGATGGGCGAAATTGTGTGAAAGAATCTGTGATTGTTTTCTTTCTTATTTAACCCCCCACACACACACACACACACACGTACGCGATCTGCGAAGGCGCTGATAACTGCTGATCTCTGCGACACCATTAATGAAAAACGTATTCAGACAACGGGAAGGGGGAAAACTGTCTTTGGCACGATGTTGTAATTACCTTGGTTATCTCCTCGCTTCTTGACGTGGTTTAAAGCAACCATTTACATGGGCTGGCCTGGAGCGCCCCAGGCCTGGCCGGGCTGCTGACCTCAGGAAGTGCCACCCTCCTTTCTGCTTCCTGTTGCCTGCTCCGGAGCCCTGGCTCTGCGTGCGATGCAAGATTATTTGCAGAGATAGCACAGACAGATTGGTTTTATGCACTGGATTGATCACATCGCGTCCCCCTCTCGAAAAGAAATGCTCCATAGCCATAATCCATAACGTTCACCTTGATTTTAAGATGCATGTAGCCCTGGGGCAATATTTATCATAATACAGCTAATGGCAATAATTACCAGTGGTAATTTCTTTGGGGGTAGTTTTATCGTTGGATTTTTGCCAGAGTTTCGGGTTATTTGCCCTGGCCGTCACACTTGATTATGGCCAAGGCATGTCTGATCAGATTCATTATCTAGCACAGTGGGTAACAGTAGCTAATAGATAATGCATTATCAATTGACTGTGGAAAATGTGAATGTGAGATGTGAATCACATTTCACATCTCCTTGTATATTGACCGTGAATAAATGGAAGTACCAAAGCTGTGCAAAATGAACCCTATTTACTTGGATAGGAGTGTCGCCTTTGTATATTTTGTTCTGATT